>NW_026926887.1:0-29041 GCF_032062105.1 Saccostrea cuccullata | reverse complement strand
CAAAAAAAAAATTTAGGAAAAAATGTATAATATATCATGCTTTAATAAATATAAACCTGTATCTTTTGTAAACACCCACTCCCCCTTCAGTTTTTATCCCTTTTTGAAAATGGATTTTAAAGTTGATCTTGTTGAATAAAAATATACTTTTGATGAATCACATTCAAGATTGGTAAATAATATCTTTCTCTCTCCGCTAGGTCGAAAGAATCTACATACGGTACACGACAGCCAGTCCTCCCCATGCTTTTAAACAGAGGGAAAATTTAAAAAATATTCAGATTTATAACCAAAATCAAGCAATGAGGATATATTTGTATTAATCTGAATTTCAATTTCTTTTCAGCTGTTTCCTCCCCAATTCTCAGACCCCAATATTCCAAACCCCTGATACCCAATAAACTACCCACCGGTGCGTTTTCATGTCTAGGGAAGAAATAGCTGCACCCCCCCAAGCAAAAACTTCACAAAATTTTGATTACGTTTAAAATCTCCATCTCTCTATTTTAACATATAGAGAAATGAAAACAAAATGGCGGCATCGCGGTTTCTGAATACCAACATCTTCTCGGTCGCTTTTTTTAAAGAATACGGAATATTAAAACCCGATTTTATTACAAGAAGGCAGAGCATATACCACTTGACAAGCAGTATCTGTCACAATGATATGGAACTCCATTGACTCGTTTATAACTCTATTAGTCAAAAAGTTATCACAAATATCTTATGATCCCTTTTGAAGGGTTACTTTTTAAAAAACTCTTTTAAAAAATAATGAAACATCAGTTTTAAAAAAATATTTATTGACAAAGGGTTATACCTTGTGACTATAACAGATGGTACATGCATGTAATTACGTGTAATGTCTGTAACTTTTGTTTTTAAAAAAGAAGACTTAAAAATCGGTTTTGGAGCTCCTCGGACCGTGATTATAAGAAGGGGTACACTGGGGCCGAACAACCATTTTTGGGGGGAAAGTAACATTACGAGGCAGTTATCATCGCAGATTTTTGTTAAAGTTTTCGACTTGTTCATTTCTGTTTTATGCCCTGTCCAATTCAGCTGGAGAAAATCTCGAGAGGCATGCAACCTTGGTATTATGAATTCTTGACCCCGTTGCTTGTTGTAAAAGGCGGCTAAATGGGGCGGTCCTTCATTGTTTTGAAAGGAACACTATTCAATATATAAGTATATAAAATTTCGCGTATGATTTAATTTGTTAAAAATTGTAAGCAACGAAGTAAACGAAATTTAATCCCCCACAATATTTTCTTTTTGGTATTTTTTTTTTAATAAAAAGACTTTAAAAAACGGTTTCGGAGATTCTCGGTCCGTGATTAAACAATGGGCTGCACTTTTGGGGATCAACCATTTTTTGATAAAGTAACATTACAAGGCAGTTATCGTCGCAGAATCTTGTTGAAGCATTCGACTTGTTATTTTTTTTTTATCGCCCTGTCCAATTCAGCTGGAGACAACCTCTATGAGATGCAGGCATGCAACCTTGGTAAATGAATTCGTGACCTGAAAAGAACTTAAATAAAGTACAGAATGAAATCTTTAATTTAAACAAAACAAGAGGCCCACGGGCCTTATAGGTCACCTGATATCATGTAACAACTTTCCAGTGATTGTATTTGGTTCGTGTTTTAATAAAAACCATGAAACACAAATTTTTAAAGGAGGCACCATTGCTTATCAAAGGGCAGATTTCAAAGCATTAATCTAATTTTAGTCAAGTACCCCCGTGGTCCCCTGACCCAGCGGCCCTGAAATTATCTATTTTGAAAGAGACTTCTTTCTTCATTATAAGGCCAGCATTTTTTTAATGTTTAGGTTTAGTTATGAACATGAGAATTTTTGATAAATCAATAATAAACATTTGTGCATTCTTTTTTATGCCATTCTAATAGGCTCCTTACAACTGGACACGTAATACTTACAAATAGGAAAGTAGAACATTTAATTGCTTATTTCATCATCTGCAAGTTTGGGCCAGTTATATAAATTTTGTGATGTTGGTTAAAATATTTTTTAAAAAATCAATTCTTTAAAAGTCTTTCAATTTATCTTCATTTTTTACATATGTGTTAGGTGAATGTGTAGACAACTTTCTAAAATTTACTTGATGCCTAAAATTATAATTCCTATCATAAAACAGACAGGGAGTATTGGGAAGTATGGTGAACATTTTCAATTAAGGTGTAAAATAATTTTTCTGGCTGATACAATTGATACTACTTGCCTGTATATATTTGTATATTCTTGCCGCCTTTTAATAGTTGAATTTTTTTTTTGTGTATTTCTTCAGGTTATTGTTTATTTCACCTCAAATGGACTTAACTTCTCCCATAGTTTTATTCATTACATCTGATGCATAATCAACCTTTTTTTGAAGAATGATGCTTAGACTGTAAGCTATAACAGAGACCTAAACTGTAACAATGTCGCTGGCAATATGCAATAGCTACCATGGGCAGTTTAGAAACATGGGGGAGGAAAATAGTTTACAGATACTTTTGAAACGAATACATAATTATCTCACCAGCATGTCATTGTGCAGCAAAGTCTTCAACATTTTATTTGTCCTTTGAACGGGTGAAACGTTTTGAATGGCACTTGTTTCGATGAATTTACACTAAACCAAGCTCAGATCTAGCTTTTTTACCCGCCGTTTCATGATAAACCGGAAGTGCGAGTTCATAAATTTGAAATCTCAATCCCAACTCAAACTTGACATCGGAAAGAAAAAAAATTGTTTTATTTTTTTCCCTGAAAATTCAAAACCTTGAGCAAAGGGTTTGTAAAACTGAAAATAAAATAAATCCTGGCCTTAAATATGTAATTAGGTCATTAGTATATTAACCAAAAGCAAAGGATAAGATGTTCAAAGAATTCATGCATTTCACTATTAGAGCCCCACCCTAAAACAAGAACCCCTGACCCTGGGGCCATAAATTTCACAATTTTGGTAGAGGCACTCTTGCTCATTATAACTATGTACTTAGTTAGTTTATTTAATACCCAGGAGCAGAGAAGAAGATTTTCAAAGAATTCATGTATTTTCACTATGTAATCAATAGAGCCCCACCCTTACACCAGAACCCCTGACCCTTGGGCCATAAAATTCACAATTTTGGTAGAGGCACTCTTGCTCATCACAACTATGTACTTAGTTGGTTTATTTAATACCCAGGAGCAGAGAAGATTTTCAAAGAAATAATGCATTTTCACTACCTACTTATTGAGCCCCGCCCTAGCACTTGAACCCCTGACCCCAGGGCCACGAATTTCACAATTTTGGTAGAGGACTCATTGCTGATTACAATCATGCAAACAGTTTGACTGCTTGATGTCCAGGAGTAAAGAAGAAGATTTTTAAAGATTGCATTAATTTTAGTGGTTTTGGCCCCACCCCTCAGGCCCCAGGGGGGCAGGGATCATGAAATTCACAATTTTTGTTCCCCTTCACCCATAGATGCTTTGTACCAAATTTGGTTGAAATTGGTTGAGTGGTTGCAGAGAAGAAGCTAAAAATGTTCAAATGTTAACGCACGGCGCACGACGGACGACGCACGACGACGGACAAGAAACGGATAGCAATAGGTCACCTGAGTTTACTCAGGTGACCTAAAGTACCTAACTGCTTCTCTCAGTTGAGAATTTTGTTATTTCAGTGGCCATGATCACAGTTTCCTGAAATTATTCCAGGGGCGAATTCTTTTTTTAATGTCTCTTTAACTTAACTTCAATTGATCTTGTAACAAAAGAATTTGTTTTACATATGTCGAATAAATCTTTAATTCGAAAAAAGTATTTATTTCATATTACAACACTAGTCAGAGTTTCCACAGAATTTTCCGGGGCTAATTCTTTTTCTAATGTCTCCAGCTTCCTCTCTAATTTGGAGACCCTCTCCTCTATGTGTTGCTCCCTCGTCTACACGGTCTTAAAATTTTTAACATTTTGATTTTTACAAAAATGACAAACATTTAAATTCCGGAGGATTCTCCACCCTAGAAGCCTTCAGAGCCTCTAGGATCTCCTCCAGTTTCTACACACGTTGCTGAATACTTTCTTCTGCGATTGTCTGGAAAAAGATAAATTATATTGTAATGAAAAAGACAAGAAAACTTTAAGATAAGTAAAAAATGAAAAAGGTGTTCCTTAGATTACATTCCTACGAAAAACTACGAAACAAAAGAAGGAAGGAAAATCTAAGTTCTGGTTTACAAAGAAAAAAATACAACTAGGAAAAAATGTATAATATATCATGCTTTAACTAAATATAAACCTATATCTTTTGTAAACACCCACTCTCCCTTCAGATTTTATCCCTTCTTAAAAATGGATATCTGAGTTCTGATATCTTGATTAAAGATACTGTTGATATCACATTCAAGATTGGTAAATATATTTTGATCTTTCTCTCTCCACTAGGTCGAAAGAATCTACATACGGTACACGACAGCCAGTCCTCCCCATGCAGTAATTGACAGATAGAAATGAAATTATGAGATTTATAACCAAAATCAAGCAATAGAGGATATATTTGTATTAATCTGTCAATTTCAATTTCGTTTTCAGCTGTTTCCTCCCCCAATCCTCAGACTCACATATTCAATGAATCCCTGATCCATCCAATAAACTGACTCCACCGGTGCGTTTTCATGTCTATGGAAGAAATAGCTGCACGCCCCCAAGCAAAAACTTCACAAAATTTTAATTACGTTTAAAATCTCCATCTCTGTATTTTGATATAAAATGGCGGCATCGCGGTTTCTGAATACACCAACATCTTCTCGGTCGCTTTTCTTAAAGAATACAGGAATACTTACAGAACCCGATTTCTATTACAAGAAGGCAGAGCATATACCACTTGACAAGCAGTATCTGTCACAATGATATGGAACTCCATTGACTCGTTTATAACTCTATTAGTCAAAAAGTTATCACAAATATCTTATGATCCCTTTTGAAGGGTTAATTTTAAAACACTCTTTTGAAATAAGTAATGAAACATCAGTCTTTAAAAATATATTTATTGTCAAAGGATTATACCTTGTGACTATAACAGATGGTACATGCATGTAATTACGTGTAATGTCTGTAACTTTTGATTTTTACAATAAGAAGACTTAAAAATCGGTTTCGGAGCTCCTCAGACCGTGACTATAAGAGTGGGCTGCACTGTGCGGCCGAACAACCATTTTTTTTTAATGAAAGTAACATTACGAGGCATTTATCGTCGCAGAGTCTTGTTGAAGCTTTCGACTTATTCATTTTTGTTTTTGATCGCCCTGTCAAATTTCAATTTCATTTTCAACGATTTCTTCCCCCTATCTTCAGTCTTCGTGTGCCTGTCCTTTCCTTTGCTTCGTAGATGTGCGCCTTTCTTACATAGTGTGTTCCCACAGGAAACTGCTTCCACATTCTTCCTCTGAGTTACAATTTCACTTACGGTATACGTCATTTGGTTGGCAGCTTGGAATGGGGTTTTCCAAATGGCACTGAAGGTGGCATTATTGTACCGACCATCACCTTATCCGGAAGTCCACGTTTTTCATTTAGTTCTTCAATATTCAGCCGAATTTTCTTTATACTGTTTTTATTTACATCGGTTATAACCCCCCCCTTTCTTGCAGGTTTGCACATTTTTTAATACGTCAAAAGGAAAAAAAAATGAATAAAAAATAATGTTTATAATAAATACCGAGTCTTCTTGGTCTCCCTCGTGTGAAATTGAGTCTTCTTGACTTCTGCTGGCTCTTTTGTTTTCTTCATTTCCCTACGACGTAATTAATTTCATCTAGCACGTCAGCACGTCAGAATAAAATAAATATATATATATTTAAATCAATCTCATAGCAGGGTTTATATATAAATATTTACTTAACTACTCTTTCTAAAACATTCATCAAAAAGTTACAGTTTTCTGAAAAGGAAAAGATTAATAATAACTAGAGCCGAGCTCGTTGCAAAGCAACGAGTAGGTCTTCCGTCCTGTTTGACCGGAAGTAACTTTCATTTAAAAAAAAAAGTAATGAAGTCCAAAAATGGGCTAATCCTCCAAATCTTTGTTAAGTATAGCAAAATTAAGCCTTTCTTTGGTACTTCCTGTTTGACCGGAAGTGACGACGACGGACGGAAAATTAATATTTAAGCTTCTAGTGAGACATGTTACCCAAAAACCTGTCAAAACGGCAAACATATGCACTTTCTGACTACTTCCGGTTCGACCGGAAGTGACGTAGCCGGACGTATTTTGACGACCCCATTAGATAAAGCTTGATATTTTGAACAACTTTGCTTCTTTGATGCATAACAAATTCTCAATACTTTATGAGATATCTGGAAAAAACTTTTGGCCCCTCTAGGTCCCTTTATTTAGGGGTCAGCCCTTTTTTGACATATGATTTTAAAGATCTTTTAATTCTGCACAAATTATGTTCTATATATTTTAACAAAATATTTTTAGTTTAGAAGATAAAAAGAAAAATATGAGTAATTTTTGGTTCTTTTAAGTGTTCTAATTTTTGACCCCTATATAGCGCCATTTTGAATACAGAAATCGAAAAACAAAAACCGATGTGCACAACTTCAATCCTTCTATTATCTAAAATCAGGAGAATATCTGCTCCAGCTTTACCCGTCTCTGAGCCTTTGTCTGGAAACGAAAGCCTATAAATTTTCCTTTAAAGGGAAATAACTCAAAACCGGAAGTGGCTTTTTGAAATTTTAGTCATCATTCTGATAGAGTTTATTAACGTCTATAACGTCTGAAAATTTGAGCGAAATCCGTTGAGAAATGAGCGAGATATGAGGCCTCAAAGTTGCGGTCTAGGAAGCAGAAGAAAAAAAAAGAATAATACCGTAAATCTGGAAATTTTTACTGTAGATAAATTTTTAGCAAATTTGCGCGTGCATTGCATTCGCAAAAATATTTTTCTTAAAAATAAGTCAACATGTGAAGCATTTTTTTTAGAACTCGCGTCCTTTTTTTACTCAGTGAATAGGTGTCGGTAAGCACCGGTCATTTTTAAAAGAAAACTGTTTATACTAGTCTACTATATAACTACAAGTTAATTACCCGTGCGTGTAAATAGCCCTCATTATATGTAATATCGTCTGATGATTTGACAAGCACTAAGGCGGTATGCCCCTTTTTAATTATTTTCATCCATTAATTTGCCAATAAAGAGAGAACAGTCATTTTATCTAACCGTGTATCAACACGGGCGATAACTCAAACTCAGTGCATTTGCTAGAAAGTTCCAAATATAAACGCGGCGTGTAAATTTTAGGTGAGAAAAAACCAATCATGTAGTTATATTTTTTCTTCATTTGGATTATACTTTAGGTTAAAAGGCATACACAACCTCTAAAATGTTTGTTATAATTGATTTAGAAATTATTTTTAGTGCAAATCCTTTTGTATTTTTATCAAAATTGTTTCGGAGCGATTTTGCAATATCTTGCCACGTTGCGAGTATATTGGTGGTAATTTAACTGGGCAATTTATTTGAAACATACATAACCTGATATGAAAATCTTAAGTGATTTTAATTTTTAGCACCAGTGACAATTCGCAAAAATTTGAAGCGTAAAAATTAATCAACAGCTTTTTGACCCAAATTCGCAAAAATAAATCGACGTAAAAATTTCCAGATTTACGGTAATCTTTACCAACAGAATCAGTAGAAGGTCTTCCGTTGGAAACGGAAGACCTTAAAAATAATGTCTGTAATAAATACCGAGGCTTCCCGTTCTCCTCCTACCAGTTCCTGCTGAATTCTTCTTCTTGACTTCCGCCGGCCCGGCCCTTCGTTTTCTTCACTTTTCCATGACGTTATTGAAAAAAATGCTTTCATGTAGCATGTCAGAATAAGTAAATTTAAATTATCATTTTTTAAATCATTTTTTTTTAAATTTATTCTATTACGCTCCTTAATTCCTTCATTAAAAAAGTCGTCAAAAAATAAATCTTTCCGTTTATACACTCTCGTTCACATTCATTTCTTCAGTAAAACACTTTCGTATTTTGACAGAATTTCAATCTTTGATGATTTTTTTTACTGATATCTAAAAAATGATCACAAACCTCATCTTCTTGTTCTCCTTTATTTTTTTTTCCCCATCTTTTTTTTTTTTCATTTTTAAAACAGGTCGTGATACACTTTTAACTTCAGTTGAAAGTGAGGCGACTGATTTGTTTTTGTTTTGTACTCTTGTTAACATTAAATAACTGGTTATAATGATTCCTATTACAAAAAGAAAAAAAAATTACATCTACCTCTCGAGGGATGTGGGCTTTTTCCAGCCGGAGAAGTTTTGCTAAATCATCTGCCGGAGGATCGACATCAAATTCCATTGTCCACTCTATGTTTGTGACACTCAGTTCTAAGAATTTAATGTATATATGAAGTGGTTACAACTGTTTTGAGGATCAATTATAATTGTACACATGTTGATCATTTGCTTGGAAATAGGACGTATTGTCAAGGTCAACTCGTATCTCTCCTTATTTATGTTGAATGTAGCTTTGTCTTGGCTACCCAGTTGGACACTGACACTTCGATATTCATAATGAACATATCTACACATTCGACTCTTAACCCTTTAACGTCCAGAGACGCCTTTTGACGCCTTTTCAGCATCGCGGACATTTAACGGCTGGCGTTTCGTGAATAATTGAAATACAATAAAACAATTGATATTTTCGTAAACTAGAGAAGAAACTGAACACTTTTTCTACACAAAGTTTTTCTATATAATGCTACGAAATTATCGTAAACTTTTAGTCAATATTGAATATCCCACGAGGAAGTTGATATAATGGCGCATAAATGACTGATTTTGTGCTTTCTTCTGTGGCCTTTAACTAAATTTCAACACAAAATAATTTTTTTAAAATACTAGAACCCGAAAGTTTGAAATTTTCCCTACATTTTTTATTACAAACTTTTTAAGGTTCATGAATTCGTTACAGAGATATTTGTTGTTGAAAATTGTTTCATTAAATCCTCTGTTATGGAAGTGTTATTTGTAAATTTGATTGTACTTTTGGAAAGTATAAAAGGAGAAAAACGAAAATTTTGGAAATTTGGGTCTTATTCGTTGCCATGGCAACCGTGACGTCATTTTACTCTACGTAATTAAATAGTTTAGAATTTTACCTCTCAGAAAATATATAGGTTGCTTTATGTAAAAATGACTAGAAAATGTTGAAATTTTTATTCGAAATTTTTAGTCAATTTTGCTATTAAAACGCAAAATCTCTGGTAGTTAAAGGGTTAAATATGTTTTATTTGTTTTTGTTCTACATGACATCTCCATTGGAGATATCAGTTTCTAAAGAATAAAAATCCGAAAAAGGGAGAGGGAGACATGGTTTTTTTATATGATTGGTCAGTGACTGATCATTATAAAAGTATAAAACTATTTGTACTGAGTTTTTAATTTGTTTCTCAGAAATCTGTCAAAATAAAGAAATGGAGATTATTAACGAAATTGTAAGAATTTTTATGTTTTTGCTGGGGGTGGGCAGTTTTTTCTTCCCTGGGAACGCACCTGTTGAGCCCGTTTATTGGATGGATCAGGGGTTCTTTGAAACCCTTGAATCTGAAGATAGGGGGAAGAAATCGTTGAAAATGAAATTGAAATTGATAGATTAATACAAATATATCTTTTATAACTTGAAGAAGATTTAGGCTATCTGAAGATTTTTAATCTCCATCTGTCAATTAAATGCCAAAAAACCCTTTCATTTAAAGGAGTTTTTACCGGTAATCAAGTTTGCTGTAAGAAAATTGGTCTCTTTCTCTCTCTCTCTACACATTGATCACTCACCAGTGAGTGTGAGAGGGTGTGCGGTGTAACCCTTACTACGTCTATAAAATCGTATTTTCTTATATACCTGATCAGAAACCGGGTGAATAATCGTTTTCTGATATATTCTAACCAGACACAGGGCGTATAATCGTTTTTTTTTTGTATATCCTTACCAAAAACCGATCGTATAGCCGTGTTCTAATATATCCTTCACTCTAAACAAAGTTTTAGTAATTTATATTTACTTAAATTTGTGTATGTAAATAATAATATATTACTTAGTTTTTACTTAAAGTTACCACTAATTACTAGCTATTCCTAAAATATTCTTATTTTGCTATATTTAATTGTTTTACTTAAAACAATAAATTATTTACTTCATCAAAGAGGATTCAGAGCAGCTGCAGAATAAATTACTTAAATCTGGTAGTCTAATTACTATATGTATATACTATAGTGGAAAAAAATAAAGATATCATAATTTAATTTTAATTCTTAAATATAACTAATATTTTTTGTCCCTTTAAACGAAGTTTCGGGGGTATATAGTTTTTGTCGTGTCCATCTGTCTGTATCTCTGTCTGTCTGTTTCTCTGTTTGTCCGCAAAAACTTTAACCTTGCCCATAACTTTAGATTTAGCGGAGCTAAGACTTGCATATTTCACATGCCCATTCCTTTTGAGAAGACCTATCATTGAGTATCGCCGAATTTGACCTTTACCTTGGAGTTTGACCCACTTTTACAAATTCCAAACTTTTTCTTTAGCCATATCTTTTTAACAGTAAATACCAGGACATTAATACTTCACATATATATACTTCTTGTTGAAAGACCTTTCATTGAACACCAACAACCATGACCATTTGACCTAGACCTTGGACATTTCAATCCCTGTGAAAAAACTTTAACCTTGGCCATTACTTTTGAACGATAATGGATAGGGCTTTCATGCTTACATATATTTAATTTCCGTATGAAGACCATTCATTAGATACCAAATACATTGACCCTTTGACATTGACCTCTGACCTACTTTTAAAAAAGCAAACCTTGACTTCAACTTTACAAAGGTTGGGGTTAGTGCATTCATACTTTACATATTTCATCCCTGTGACAAGACCTTTCTTTGGGTACCACCAAATCTGACCCTTTGTCCTTGACCTTAGAGTTTGATCTACATTTTAAACTTAACCAAAACTTCTGCAGGGTTGGGCCTAGTGCTTTCCTATTCAAGATATGTATTTTTTGTGGCAGGACCTTTCATTACATAAAAATAACATTGACCTTGACCTTTGAGATATCAAGAAATGCCAATATATTGAATTTGCATATAAGAAAAGTTAAACCTTTGCTATGTTGCCATATGGGGGGGGGCATTAGTGTTTCACAAACACATCTTGTTTTGATTTAAAACAATAATTTATTTACTGAATCAAGGAGAATTCAGAGCAGTTGCAATACAAATAATTTATGTGAAGTTGGTAGTCTAATTACTGTCAGGATTCAGTTCTTAAATTTTTCATTGTTCGTTAGGAGCTACTTTCTTTGAAAATATTCCATGTAAAAATAAAAATGATACTAATTAATGCTGTATTAAGTACTTGAAACTTTAAACCATTTCTTAAATTGTCCTTAAAAATATACAAATTATTCAATTTAGAAGGCTTTTGATGTTGAAATTAAATGGTTTATTGCTAAATATAATAAAACAATTACAGAGAAATAATGACAATTTTAGTAAATATGATATACTTAACATTCTTTTACTTTGCACTCTATTACTACGTATTCTAATACTAAGTAATACCATTCCAGATTTTGATTAATTTCAGAATTACATTCACTTAGTAATTATGTTCCCCAAACGAAGTTGGGGAACATATTGTTTTTACTCTGTTTCTTATTATTATTATTATTATTATTATTATTCCTGGGAAAATTTTGTCCACGAGTGATCTTGTAAAATACACATCCGACTAAGGTAAAATGTTTTTAGGGTCAGTAGACATGTTATGTAGATTTGCCGAACGAAGGTCATTTTGCGCGCACGTGCTTGCATGAGCGCGCACGTGCAACACGTGAAATGACCAATATAATGGATATTGCTGTAACTTTTCTTTTTCTTGATGAATTTTTTTGAAACTCATAATGTAAGGATGCATTTAGTAGTATAGACAAGATGGCATGGTCAAAATAGCAAGATCTCACGCGCATGCACGTGCGCTTCGCTCTGATTGGCTGAAACTAAAGTCTCAATATCTTTCTTGTTTCTTGTCATAATATTTAGAAATTTTGAACATAGTCCTACATTACGAAGATCTACAGCATGATATAGAAAAATTTTCATGAAAGCATGCGCATGCGCGCGTGCTGCAATCTGATTGGCTGAAACTTTAAATGGCTATATCTCCTTTGTTTTTTGACGAAATGCTTTGAAATTTAAAACATAGTCATGCATTAGGATATCCTAAAATATGATATAGAGAAAAATCATGAAATCACGCGCATGCACGTGTGCTGCAATCTGATTGGCTGAAACTTAATATGGCTATATCTCCTTTGTTTTTTGACGAAATGTTTCGAATTGTAAAATATAGTCATTCATTTAGATATCCTTCAATACGATAAAGATAAAAATTTATGAAATCACGCGCATGCATGTGTGCTGCAATCTGATTGGCTGAAACTTCAAATGGCTACAACTCACTTGGTTTTCAACCAAACAGGATTGGATTTAAAACATAGATAAATATAAGGGACTCCTACAAGAAGGTGTAGTCATTGTGCACGTGCGTGCACGTGAAATGAGTAAAATTAAAAGTACACTCGAATGAGTGTATTTTTTAATACTTTTGGATCAAATGCTTTGATATTAAGTATATTAAAATTTGAGATAGTGTAGACAAGACAATATGGTCGTTACGCACATGAACACGCGTGCAATGCCTATTTTGAACTATATTTTGTATTTTTCTGGGAACACCTTGATTAAGTCTAAATTCCATAAAGTATTTCTTATCTAATATAGTTTACAGGGAATATGGCACCAAAAGGGAGTTGGGGAGCGTTTGGGGAACATCTGTAACGGTCCCCGTTACAATTAGCACTAGTTATTCATAAAACCTAGAACATAGAAAGAATGTTATCTCTTAATTAAGTAATAATGATTTACTAAAAATGAGTCGTTCATTTACTAAGTAGTAAAATTCCTATTAATTATTGATACTTAGTAAATCATTTTATAAGTAAATGAATTCATCATCATTACTAATTATGTTTACAATTACTAACAATGATAGTCATTATACTTGCTTTTCTGACTAAATGGATTACTAATAATTACTAGTTTTCCTTAATCTAATACCTTATTTTAAAAGCAACAAGTATAACTTTTTTAGAGTGTTACCAATCGTTTTCTTTAATATTTTTACCAGAAACCGGGTGTATAATCGTTTTCTTATATATCCTTACCAAAACAGTGCGTATAGAGGAAACCGGGCGTATAGACCGGGCGCGAAAAATGACTTTAAATACTTCTCGATTCCAATAGTGGTCTCCGGAGGAATGGTTACAGTGCAGTCTTCGTGTCCTGTCTTTTCCTTTGTAGATGTGCGCCTTTCTTACATAGTGTGTTCTCACAGAAAACTGCTACCACATTCTTCCTCTGAGTTACAATTTCACTTACGGTATACGTCATTTGGTTGGCAGCTTGGAATTGGGTTTTCCAAATGGCACTGAAGGTGGCATTTTTGTACCGCGCATCACCTTATCCGGAAGTCCACGTTTTTCATTAAGTTCTTCAATATTCAGCCGAATTTTCTTTATACTGTTTTTATTTACATCGGTTATAATCCCCCCCCCCTTTTCTTGCAGGTCTGTTGCATGTTGGTGGCTGACGCTGGTTCAATATTTGCACCAAAATGTATACCACGCATACCCTCTGTTGTTAAACTCGTACTCAGGTAACCGACAATGATAATTGCTTAATTCGTAAATCTTAAATGTGAATTTAGCGCCTCTCTTTGATGCTACGATGCTACGTGCCTGGACTGTTGGAAAACCCTTATCACCCCCCCCCCCCCCCAATGCTTAATCACCAGTCAATCAGTGATCACTGTTATCAAAGCTCCAAGTAACATTATTGAAGTTTCTTTTGACACCACATTTCCCAGTCTCTGACTTTGTTTTAGAATTAAGAATTTCATTTTTTTTTTTGCTTATTAATTCATTAGAAATCAGTGAACTTCCTCTTTCTTAGCTAATTAGAGCTCAATAATTAGAGTTGAAATAATTTTTAGAAGATAGCCAAAAACTACAATATTTCAGCTTTTATTTCATTCAAATTTGTATTTCTCAATAATTCACTAATTAAATTTTTGAAGTTTTGAAATTAATATGCCAAAGATGAACTTTAGCCAAAATTTAGCCTAAAATTCAATAATCTGTTAGGAAGAGTTATTGCCTTTTTTCATCCCTTAAGGACAAAGATAAATTTTGATGATCGATCGTCCAGGTCTTCACAAAATCCTGAAATTCTTGACATCTAAATTGTAGTCCACCATCCGATATTATAACGTTTGGTATGCCAAATCTAGAGAACTGTTTCTTAAGCAATGATATCACTCTTGCACTCGTTATTGTTGGTAGGTAATCTACCTCAATAAAACTGGAAAAGTATTCTACCGAGACCATGTAGTGTTTTCATTGTATTTCGAATAAATCTAGTCCAATTTTCTGCCAGGGAAATTCAAATTTATTTTTTACTGACAAATTCCACAATAATCTGCAATCTGTTTAATGTCGGATTTCATCCCAGGCCAAAAAATAACACCACGAGCTCTCCTTATCATACTGTCATATCCTAGATGTGCTTTGTGTAATCGCATCTTCATTTCTTATCTGAGTGTCTTTGGAATGACGACTGCTTCACCTTTCAAGATGAGTTCATCTTCTAAGCTTAGAGTGTCACGAAAATCAAAGTAATGATGCACACTCGTTGGAAGATCTTGTTTACTGTCAAGCCATCCATTGGCTATGATGTCGGCCAATGTTTGCATCTCTGAATCTTTAGCAGTCAAGTCCTTGTCGTTTTCTTGTAACGTCGAGACAGATAGAATCCTATGACGCTCATCTACACTTCCTTCCGTTGTCATGAAAAAAGCTCGGCTTAGCGTATCCGCTATTACAAGGTTCACTCCTTTCTCAAATACGAATTCTACATCATATTTGAAGTAACGCATCATAATGTCTAGCATTTCTTTTTGGCGCTAGCCCTAATGGTTTGCGCAATATAGCAGATAATGGTTTGTGATCATTATGGATAAAACTTTCCTTCCATAAGTGTACTGATCAAAGCGTTCAAGTCCATAGAGAACTGATAAAGCTTCCTTCTCTCTCTCTCTCAGCCCATTTTCTCTC
Organism: Saccostrea cuccullata; assembly: GCF_032062105.1. Classification (NCBI taxonomy): domain Eukaryota; kingdom Metazoa; phylum Mollusca; class Bivalvia; order Ostreida; family Ostreidae; genus Saccostrea; species Saccostrea cuccullata. The sequence continues at coordinate 13,791 of NW_026926887.1, read as the reverse complement.
TGCTTGTGTAAAAAGCTCTTGATGCGTACTCGACCGGCTTTCCATCTTGGAGTAGAACGGCCCCAAATTCTTCTTTGCTGCTGTCAACTTGCAGTGTTACATCCTTTGAAGGATCAAAATAAACCACAACTGGAGTTTGTTAACTTACGTTTCAAAGTCTGAAATGCTGACTCACCTTTCTTGTCCCAGGTCTACTTTTGGTCTTTCCGGTTAAGTAGTCGTAGTGGTTCCAATACCTTCGACAAATCTGGTAGGAATTGTGACATGTATTGAACAATTCCACATAAGCGTTTGATTCCCAAGACATCAGTCGGTGCTGGCATTTCAAGGATAGTTTTTCACTTTACTTTCATCAACCTTGACACCATCCTTAGAAATTTTGTGTCTATGAAATGAAATTTCACGAACTCCGGATTCTTTCTTATCCTTGTTTAGTGTAATGTGTCTCTCTTCACATCTCTGGAAAACTTCTGCATCTTGAGTTCATTGTCACGTTTTGCTGCTTCTTCACTGTCACCACATCCTGAAATAATAATGTCATCGACAATGCTATATACACCTTCCAGTCCTGATAATCGCAAGTGAGATAAGGCTACATATAGCGGTTTATATGCAAAATATGTAATTAAATTCCATAATTGCTCTACCTACCGCACAGAAAATGTTAAGACTTGTTTTCTAATACATTCTTGGTACCCACGACATGCGATAGCTAGTACACATTATGATGTCATTGACCTCTACTACACAAGTTTATAAGAAACATCAACAAAATCGATTCGGCGCAAGGTCATACCTTACTTTGTTTAACAGAAACAAGGTATAAAAAGACGCAGAATATTCAAAGGATTTAAGATATTGCTGCACAAATGTCGACACTGCAATTGTTTATATACTATTCGTGCAGTTTTAAGTTTAAACAGGGTAAAAATCCACATTCCAGTGTAAGTTTCCTAAAATTTTTATCGATTGAGAAAGTGTATAGGATTTGTGCAGCAATACTATTAATTTTAATAACATTCTCCTTAATATTATACATTGTTTATTTTAGATTAGTAGATAGCCCTTGCGTCGACGTGATTTTGTTGATGTGTTTCATTACCTTGACTGGGAAAGAACAATGACGTCATAATATGACGTCATAATGTGCACTTGCATTAATAAACTGTGGGTACTAAGTATGTATAAGAAAATTTATTTGAACTTTCTCTGTACACAAAATATACAATTTATGAATTCTTATTAGCTCATTTGCATAGAAATACCCATATTTAGCCTTAACTCACTTGCGATGCTTCGTCTAGCTGGAAGATTTCACTGGATACTTTCAATCCAAAAGGTAAACGAGCCCATCTCCCAAATGGTGTTATGATAGTTGTAAGTTTGCTCGATTCCTCATCAAGGCGAACGTGCCAAAACGCTTCTTTAACGTCAAGTTTGCTGAATACCTTCGCGTTTGTGTGCTTTGGAAGTACGTCATCTAATACAGGTCATCTGTAGTACTCTCGTATCAGAGCTGTGTTCAGAGGTTGTGGATCTATAAACTCGCAACTTTCCATCTGACTTGTGAGCCACGGCCATCTGACTAACCCACAATGTTGGTTGTGTAATTGGTATCAAAACACCTCGATCAACAAGTCTGTCGATTTCCTGCTTCACTGAGTCCTGGATAGCAATCGGTATTTTCCTGCATGGAAGTACTTTGGGTTGAATACTGTGGTCAGCTTTCAGAGTTGCTATGCCCAAGTCACCACGAGGCTGTTCTATTCCAACTTTAGATCTGAACTTCTCACTGTTCACGGTCACAAGTCCCATGTCTTGAATTGCATCCTTGCCAAGAAGACAGGTAAGATTGTTTTGCACTACTACAAATCTAAGTTTCTGGACGACGTTGGAACGCACATTGATTACATCAAGGTCAGCTTCACCAAGGGGTTTCATATGAGTGTTCTTCCACATGTTAAGACGAACGTTCGACGGACGACACTGTTCCTTCTTCACATATTTCTGACAAATGGTATTTACGTCAGCTGCACTGTCCAACTGAAAACGTACGTCACAATCATTTACCTTCATTTTAGCAGTGATGTCTTTGCTCTGTTTGTCTTTGCTTTTCAACGCATGGAGCCAACTGTCTTTTAATTCTGAACGTCTTCACTCTCTTCACCCACAGCATGTATTTTCTTACATTTGGACTTAAAATAATTTCCCCCGTTGCACTTGTCACATCTCTTGCCCCATGCCAGACAATTTGATTTGCCATTTTCATGTTTATAACCACAGAAATCACACTCTTTCTTCTCCTTGTTTGAAGACTGTGAATCACTTTTCTGTTTGTGTGTCACTTTCTGTTTTGTGAAGTTTTTCTGTCGTTTGTTTGTAGATAGTTTATTCACTTTGTTAGCTCACCAGAGCCGAAGGCTCAAGTGAGCTTTTCTGATCAAAATTTGTCCGTTGTCTGTCGTCGTCGTTGTCAGCGTCGTCGTAAACTTTTCACATTTTCATCTTCTTCTCAAGAACCACTGGGCCAATTTCAACCAAACTTGGCACAAAGTATCCTTGGGTGAAGGGAAATCAAGTTTGTTCAAATGAAGGGCCACGCCCCCTTCCAAGGGGAGATAATTATGAATTTGTGAAAAATTAATGGCATTTTTAAAAAATCTTCTTCTCCAGAACTGCTGGGCCAGGAAAGATGAAACTCATGTGGAAGCATCCTCAGGTAGTGTAGATTCAAGTTTGTTCAAATCATGACCCCCGGGGCAAGGGTGGGGCCAAAATGGCCGACCCTAGTTTTACATAGGAATTTATAGGAAAAAATCTTTAAAAATCTTCTTCTCCAGTACCACTGGGCCAGGAAAGATGAAACTCATGTGGAATCATCCTCCGGTAGTGTGGATTCAAGTTTGTTCAAATCATGACCCCCGGGGCTAGGGTGGGGCCAAAATGGCCGACCCAAGTTTTACATAGGAATATATAGGAAAAATCTTTAAAAATCTTTTTCTCCAAAACCACTGGGCCAGGAAAGATGAAACTCATGTGGAATCATCCTCAGGTAGAGCAGATTTAAGTTTGTTCAAATCATGACCCCCGGGGCAATGGTGGGGCCAAAATGGCCGACCCAAGTTTTACATAGGAATATATAGGAAAAATCTTTAAAAATCTTCTTCTCAACAACCACTAGGACAGGAAAGATGAAACTCATGTGGAATCATCCTCAGGTAGTGTAGATTCAAGTTTGTTCAAATCATGACCCCTGGGGCAAGGGTGGGGCCAAAATGGCCGACCCAAGTCTTACAAAGGATAGAAAAAATCTTTAAAAATCTTCTTTTCAATAACCACTGGGCCAGGAGAGATGAAACTCATGTGGAATCATCCTCAGGTAGTGTAGATTCAAGTTTGTTCAAATCATGATCCCCGGGGTTAGGGTGGGGCCAAAATGGCTGACCCAAGTTTTACATAGGGATATATAGGGAAACCTTTTAAAATCTTCTTTTCAAGTACTTCAAAGCTATGATTTGTGATATTTATATGGAATCATCCTCAGGTAGTGTAGATTCTAGTTTGTTCAAATGATGAAGGCCTGGAGGGGGGGGGTGGAGTAAATTCAAGCCTGATGTGCTCAGGTGAGCGCTGTGGCCCCTGGGCCTCTTGTTAGATGAAGTGATGTTTTCTCGCAGCTCTTTCACATGTATGTTTGACAGTTCAAAAGCCCTACACATCTGAATTGCTCTGTTCAAAGTCACTTTGTCTTCTCGTAACAGTTGTTCTTGTAGCTTACCAGTAGCTGTGAATACAATCTTGTCACGCATCATCCTCTTTTGTTCCTGGAAATTACACGATGCTGCACGTGTTCTTAATTCTGCAAGAAATTTGTCCCATGGTTCCTGATAAAGTAAATTCCAGAATCTGTGAGACTCTAACACTTCGTTGGAACGAGGATTACAATAGGCCTGTAGCTTCTCATATAACTTAGCAGGGTCATTCTTATGAGATTCGTCTTCCCACTGAAACTGGTCGTATATCTCGACTACTTGAGGTCCACCACATCTCAAAATAATTGCTACTTGTACCTCTTTACTTTTGCCGATTCCTCCTGACCCAGACATGTAAACTTCAACTTGTCTTTACCACTTTTTTGTAGTTCTCGGATACATTTCCAGAGGATAAATCAAGTTGGGGAGGTAATCTGAACGGACAATTGTACACCTGTACAGGTCCTGCAGCTTGTTCTTGTTCATCCATTCCGAATAAAAATTTCAGACTACTGAGAATTGAGTCTGGATCCAATATGGCGGTTGTGTACAGAGCACGTGTTGAAAAATAAATTCAAAGTTAGTATATAAAAACAATATTTCACGGAGCATCACTTTCGGGGACGACCGGTAACATTAACAACAAGTTTGCAGCGCTGCCACCATGTTGATATGGCCATCAGGGCTAATCATAGATGAAACATTTCTTACATGAACACAACGTTTATTATTATTATTACATGGCGTCTAAACATAACAACAAAATACAAGCATCCCGAGCCAGATCATAATACATCACCAGAAACCATTTGATCAGATCGATCTACGCCTCCCATATACTTGAACGCATTAACGATAGCAGGATTTTCGATGGTTGTTCCTGTTCGTGGTGCCACTCTTCCACAGGGGGCTTTTGCAGCTTCCTCGATGGTAGATAACAGGTAAACAACTTTACGGTCATGGTACTTCGCAAAAACAAGTTCATCATTTCACATACTGAACATGTTACCTTTGTCCTCCTTTCTGTCCTTGATCCGCTGCGGAATTCCCTTCCGGTTAACAAGTAATGTTCAAGTGGCACCACACCCGAGCACAAACAAGTCTGTGTAAAGCTGTGGTGAACTATAATAATTGTCCATGTACAAAATGTAACCTTTCCAAAGTATCCTCGCAGTCGTGTGTAACCCCATTTGCACAATCAGGTGTGCCTGATTTTCCAGTATACAGTTTGAAACGTAAACAATACCCGGTCACTGCATCACACAGCATGTAGGCCTTGATCCCATTCTTCTTGGGTTTGTCTGGATTGTGCACACGAAAAGAAAGATTTCCTCGCCACGGTACCATCTCCTCATCCATAGACAAATGTTGGTGTGGACGAAACACAGTCCCGAATGAACAAACAATGTTCTTGTACAGGGATCCAAGTTTGTAAAGTGGATTCTGACCCGCATTTCCTCGACGTAACTGCCCGTTGTTGTTTGCCAAATGGAAGAAACACATAAGAAGCCAAAACCTGTCCCTGGGCATCACTGATGGGGAAAACGGTGTGGAATTCACTACCGACGTTGTCCAGTATTCCGAGATATCCAATTGAACCACAAATCCCATCGCGATGAACCTTTTCATTTCGGCCATTGTTGTTGGGACCCAGCTACGGAATCGGGAAGAAGGCGTCAGGTTTCCCTCATTTGTTGTAGATACTGCTCCGCATAACGATTAATTATACCCCACGCAACTAGTTGCGGGAGGTATAATGTTTTTGACCCGTCCGTCAGTCAGTCAGTCAGTCAGTCCGTCAGTCAGTCCTCATTTTTTGTCAGCGCAACTCCTCATAAACCGCTGCACAGAATTTCGTCAAACTTTGCAGGTATTTAGGATACAATGTGTAAATGTGCATATTACCAGGAAATTCCGATTCCATTATATTTTCCGGGAATTTCCGCACTTTTTAACTTAGGCATTTGGCCATACCTTGAATATAGAGATGAACAGTTTGTCAGCGCAACTCCTCATAAACCGCTGCACAGAATTTCGTCAAACTTTGCAGGTATTTAGGACACAATGTGTAGATGTGCATATCACCAGAAAATTCCGATTCTGTTATTTTTTCCCGGACTTTCCACACTTTTTAACTAAGGTTTTTGGCCATACCTTGAATATAGAGATGAACAGTTTGTCAGCGCAACTCCTCATAAACCACTGCACAGAATTTCGTTAAACTTTGCAGATATTTACTACACAATATGTAGATGTGCATATTACCAGGAAATTCCGATTCCATTATTTTTTCTGGGACTTTTCGCACTAAAAACAGTTTGTCAGCGCAACTCCTCATAAACCGCTGCACAGAATTTCGTCAAACTTTGCAGGTATTTAGGACACAATGTGTAGATGTGCATATCACCAGGAAATTCTGATTCCGTTATTTTTCCGGGAATTTCTGCACTTTTTAACTTAGGCATTTGGCCATACCTTGAATATAGAGATGAACAGTTTGTCAGCGCAACTCCTCATAAACCACTGCACAGAATTTCGTTTAACTTTGCAGATATTTAATACATAATATGTAGATGTGCATATTACCAGGAAATTCCGATTCCATTATTTTTTCCGGGACTTTTCACACTTTTTAACTTAGGCTTTTGGCCATACCTCTTACGTAGAGATGATAAGTTTGTCAGCGCAACTCCTCATAAACCGCTGCACAAAATTTCGTCAAGCTTTGCAGGTAATTAGGACACAATGTGTAGATGTGCATATTACCAGGAAATTCCGATTCCTTTATTTTTTTCCGGGACTTTTCGTACTAAAAACCTAGGTTTTTGGCCATACCTTGAATATAGAGATGAACAGTTTGTCAGCGCAATTCGTCATAAACTGCTGCACAGAATTTCGTTAAACTTTGCAAGTATTTAGGACACAATGTGTAGATGTGCATATTACCAGGAAATTCCGATTCCTTTATTTTTTCCGGGAATTTCCACACTTTCCAACTTAGACTTTTTGGCCATGTTTTGAATATAAAGATGAACAGTTTGTTAGCACCACTCCTCTTAAACTTTTGTACATTGTTTCGTCAACCTATGCAGATATTAAGGACAAATTCCATAATTTTATCCCAAAGAGTTTTGCCTATTATTCAAGAAAATTTCTCAACACCCACCCCCTCCCGCCAACCACAAAAAATTAATGTTTGGATTTGTATAATGCCAAGAAATTTTGATTCCATTATTTATCTAGAAACTTCATTCCACATTTAAATGTCTTCATATGCAAGACATTTTGATGTGAAGCTTTTTTTTGCAATTATTGCCCTTTTTGATCTATAATATGTATTTAAAGTGCACTGTGCCTCTCATTATGTGTTACACCGTCAAGTTTTGGGGGAGCGTGGGGTATGTGAGCTAGCTCACTTTTTTCTTTCATTTCGTCTGCCATAATCTGGAAATCATCATCCTTGATGAATAGGTTGAAATAATCAAGTGGCGTATGTTAATCATCTTGCATTTCAACATTTAGTCCAGGGACGCCTGTGAAGCCCATGTCGGTGCGAGGTCGGTCACCATCTTGCCAGTTTGCCATGATATTATTAAGGTCAACAGCGCACAACTTGTTTCTGTAATAAATTTTTGACCCATAGTATAATAATAACACAAGGTATCTAACTTCGATTTACACCGAGTACCCCCCTCCCATAGAATCGCGCTCATTTACACTTTCAGAGGAAATGCACGGGTAAACTGTTCATACCTATGTCATCTACGATAATTTATCTACACAACCATATCTGGCACGCTGTCTTTATTTTCTTTTCTCCGTAATCAGCGTCAAAACTCTGCTCGCCGAGTTGACAGTAAAACTGTACCATAGAATTGGATGTTCTAACCTCGAGCAAAGAGAAAAATTAAAGAATGTGTGGGTTTAAAAATTCAATTCCAGATTTTAAATATTGCATTGAATAAATAAAATTTCATAGTCTCTTATTTTCCATAAAACGCTACGAGTGTTTCTGAGTAATTTTAGAAACAGATTTTTAGCCAATCAAATTGAAGGTCTAATTCTTTGCATCCAATTCTATGGTACAGTTTTACTTTCCACTCGGCGAGCAGAGTTTTGACGCTGATTACGGAGATAAAAGAAAATAAAGACAAGCATGCCAGATATGGTTGTGTAGATAAATTATCGTAGAAGACATAGGTATAAACAGTTTTCCCGTACATTTCCTCTTAAAGTGTAGATGAGCGCGATTCTAAGGGAGGGGGGGTACTCGGTGTAAATCGGAGTTAGATACCTTGTGTTATTATTATACTATGGGTCAAAATTTATTATAGAAACAAGTGCCTGTGGATGGGCGTTGTCTTCTTCATCAGAGCTGTCGGCCAGATCATCAGACTCAAATTCTTCGTCACTTTCAACGTCGTTAAATAACTCGTTGAAGAAGTTTTCATGTTGTGGTAAGAACGCCGCCATTTTGGGTCATCTATTAATAAACTTGCAACCACACACTTGATTTAAATAACAACCAATCAGATTTTAGCAACGTCACTGAGCTAGTTTTAACCCAAAACGTATTACCAAATAAGGAAAAGGTTTTTTATTAGACTTCATTTCCATTGCATGTCTAAAAATACGCACATAATAACATTATTATATATGACGTAACCCGGAATATTCCGGATCAGCATTACCAGGGTTAATATTTGAGGTTCTTATTGGCTTAAAACCATCAATCTTCGTCAATTAATGCATGTTGAGTCCCTGGAAAGTTTCAAATGAAGAGGTCAACATTTCCTAGTTATGGTATTTTATAGCTATACCTAAATATCTTCAGTCCTAACTGAATCATCAAATTTTGTCAGTTCATGCATCTAAATATACTTAGAGTACAAGGCTTCAAATAGAAGTGATAGATTGTACAATTTATAAGACGAGTGATTCAAGGCCCTTGTCTCCTTGTTTTTCTAAAATATAAGGCATATTTTTTTCTGATCTCAAATTTTTGTTTAAGCATTAATACTTATTGTCTCCTTCGGGAATTTTTTGCTGAGAGTCTTATAAATGATATAATTTAATTCAAGCTATATAGTAATATTAACAGTGAAATTATTTCCTTGTGTGAGATCTTTGTGCTATAATATTCTCTCCATTCAGTGTGTTAGGAACTGTTCTTCAAAAAATAGTGAGCGTTCGCTTCGTGATCGGGAGGCCCGGGTTCGATTCTCGTTCGCGGCGCCGCGTCATACCTAAGACGTAAACAAAGGTAGTGACTGTTCCTTCGCCAAGCGCTCGGCACTAGAAGTGAAAGTCACGGGTCTTTCGGATATGACCTTAAAAACGTAGGTCCCGTGTCACGGTAGGCGCTGGCACGATAAAGAACCCTCACTGCTCAATGGCCATGAGTGCCGAGTATAGGTCTAAATTTGAAGCCCTTCACCGGCAACGGTGACGTCTCCATATGAGTGAAAAATTCTCAAGAGGGACGTTAAACAATATACAATCAATCAATCAATCAAAAAATAGTGACCGACAGAGCAGAGGCAATTTTCATTGCGCCAATATGGCCGACTAAGCATTGCTTCCCGCGCCTACTGCAATAAATATGCATGGACAGTTACCTGCTATTTCACAATCGCAATCTTTTGTTAATACCGGGCAAGCCGAACAAGAGGCTTAGGGGTCACATCGCTCACCTGAGCACACATGCTAGGAAAAAGAAAAAAGATATCAGATCAGAAATTAAAGTTTACTGACGGGGGGCTTAAATCTAAACTCCCCAGCGGGTTATTAGAATAAACTAGAATCTACACTACCTTGATTTCATATAGATGTCACTAATTGTGGCTTTGAAGTACTTGAGAAGTACTTGAGATGGAGATTTTAAAGATTTTCCTATATATTCTTATAAAAAACTTGGATCGACCATTTTGGCCCTTACCTTCCCCAGGGAGTCTGGATCATGATTTAAACAAACTTGAATCTACACTACCTAGATGATCCCACATTAGTTTTTATCTTTCCTTTTCTAATGGTTCTAGAGAATTTTTCACTCGTGTGGAGACGTCACCGTATGCCGATGAAGGGCTTCAAATTTTGACCTTTTCTTGGCACTCATGGGCCATTGAGCAGTGAGGGATCTTTATGGTGCCAACGCCTTCCGCTGACACGGTACCTTGGTTTTTAGGGTCTCATCGAAGGACCCACAACTTTCACTCCAAAGTGCCGAGCGCATGGCGAAGGAACAGTTGCTAACCTTTTTGACGACTACTTCAGTTGCGGCCAAGTTGGGAACTCACGACTTCCCGATCACGGAGCGAGCACTCTACCGACTGAAATACCTAAGGATGCTAAAGGCAAGTTTGGTTGAAATTGGCCAAGTGATTTTTGAGAAGATAAAAATGTAAAAGTTTACAACGACAACGCCTTTTTTTTTTAAAAACAATGACGACAGACGACGGACAAAATTTTGATCAGAAAAGCTCAATTGAGCCTTCGGCTCAGGTGAGAGCTAAAAAGGGTGTCATTTTGTTATCAGAGAAATAATTATTTTTGGAAAAAAAAATGTAAATAATTAAAAAATATTCTTTTTAACAGATTTGTTTAATTCTGGATTTGGCTATAGTTGTTTAAAAAGCGCTATATGCGCATTATAATCATTCTTGTAATGAAATATTGAATTGGATAAAAGCTCTCATCCTTGAATTCGCAGATTTATGAAAGGTGTATTTGTGATTAGACCCACATTACCTAGATATAATGTATCTAGGGATGTTAATGTTGTGTTGAAATCTTTATCTCAATTGTCCTCTATGTCATTATTACAATTTGCACAGAAATTATTGATGTTGGATTACAGTACCAGCATCGTTATTATTTACAGGATACACGATACGATAGGAATAGGATACACGACGATACGATAGGATACACACACGACAGGACAGGATACACGCACGGTAGGTATAAACGCAAAACAAAATATTTACCAAAAATTTCGGCAAAATCTTATAGGTATGCGACTTCCTGTGTTGTGACACAAAAGTAGCTGCAGATCTGTAGCGTTATGGTTTTTTATATTGGTCTTCTTTAATGGCGTATAAAATGAAATCAAATGATCGCACGCCTTTCATATTTTCAGAAAATAATGTTTACAGTGTATACATTCAATAAACATAAAAAGTAATTTTAAAAAAATAAATCACATAAGGGGGTTTTTACTTGGAACCAGTTATTGCGTATAAGTAATTCTTGTTTTTATTACGTCGCAATAACGTCGATGTCGCTACAAGACAAATTTTATAAAATATTACGTCAGCCGTATAAATGATCAATATTTGAATACCTGTTAATCCGTCGTTACGGAGTAAGATACACTTGTAATATATTATAAGGTTATATTCACCTAAGGTTCTACATCATTTTTCAAGAAAAAAAGTCATTTTCGAAAATTGTTAACATAAGGGGAGGGGATGGGTTGCTTAGAGCGGCAAACAATACACAAAATATTGCAGCAATATGATGTGTCTTGTGTTATGACATTACTCAACTTTAACATATATTCAAGTAATTCACAACTTTGATTATTATTTTTGTACACTTAGAAACTCTGAGCTTGGATAATGTGTCAGAGACAGGTTCACTGAAAACGTTTCGAATTCCGTTGTCAAAAAATCTCTTATGAATAACTTGTAATCTAGGCAAGCTAAAAAGAGTTTTCAATCAGTTTTTATACCGTTCACTGTAGCTCCGTTGGTAGAGCGCTCGCTCCGTGATTGAGAGGTCGTGAGTTCGTATCTCGCTTGCGACTGACCTAGTCGATATAATGGGTAGCAATTGTTCCTTCGTCATGTACTCGGCATTTTTTAAGTGAAAATTGCGGGACCTTAAAAACCTAGGCCCCGTGTCGGCGGCAGACTCGAAAAAAAGAGGAAAAAGATTCCTCACTGCTCAATTGCCCTAAGTGCCCAGTAAAGGTCAAAATTTGAAGTCCGTCACCAGCATACGGTGACATCTTCATATGAGTGTAAAATTCTCGAGAGGGATCTCCATATGAGTGTAAAATTCTCGAGAGGGACGTTAAATAATATACAATAAATTAATCAATTTTTTAGAAGTGACAGCTTAAATGGCTTTTGCTTTTACAAGTGACTCAAAACATTTAATGGCATAATAATCAAATGTAAAAACATCATCAGTGCCACACAAGGGTAACTTCACTTCAAAAAGTTCTTTGAGAGCCGTAACATCATCTAAAGCATTGTAAGCCTCATACTGCTTTCCAAGGAAAGTTTTCAAAAGAGTTTTTGCTTTAAAGTTTACAGTATTTGATTTACTGAAAGCTTTCTTAGAAACTTTCAAAGTCAACAAACCCTGAGACACTGCCCTTAATAATTTCAAATAACCTGCATTTGTTTACTTGGTTCATAAGTATTGCAATGTCTGGATATTACTTGTTTACTTTCAAAGAAATTGAAGGAACCTTTAAATTCTTGAAGTCCTGCCCCAGAATCAGTACTTTCAACAACAGTCTTATTGTGTTTCATGATTTCTCCAACACAAGTTATGCCAGTGACCTTTGTTGCTTCCAGGCTTATTTCTGCATCTGGTCTGGTGTAACGATGAAACTTCTGGTTACCACGAACTGCAGTGCTACAAGAGATCAAACACAAAAGGATTGCCAAAGGGTCTGGATGGTCAATGACTATATCTTTATGATATGGAGTGTTGTCAAGCCCATCATTTCTGTTTTAAGTGCGGATGTGTAATAAAAATATATAAAATCACAGACAGGGTAACTTTAATTCCGAATGCTTACCCCTAAAAGAAGAGCAGATGAGAAGTTGTTTTGTAAATGAAATACCTTCAAGTACAGACTGTGAAGCATCTTTCGAATTCGCTGATCTTGGAATCTTGAGTTCCAGCATGTTCTCGCTTGGTGCTTCTTTGAGCTTGCTGCAAACGCTTTTTTAATTTAATTGCAAGAAGCTGTGAGCGTTTTATGGTATACATTCCTGGAGACGTAGCTTTCTTTTTGTTAAGCTGTTTGAAAGGATATAAAAAAAAAGTGTGCTACAATTTCTACATACTGGTAATCTTCTTAAATGTGTGGTGCCAAATGTGTACCGCAAAAAGTGTACTTTTCATTAGGGTGATCTAGTTTTGACATGTTATACACATGGTAATGCTAATGAATAAGAAGGTTTATTTGAAAACTAAATTAAAAACATTCACCAAGATTTAAAAAATGTAAAAGATAAACTGCTTGGTCGTCAGCATCAGCAGTATGGAAGTAGACCAAGATTTGGATTTTGGAAAAGGTCAAGACAAGAATGTAGAGAAAAGAGAATCAGACGGGACAGCAGAAAAAAGAATAAAATATTAGATGAGAAGTCGACGATTGATGAGGTGTTCAGAATGGTCTCGCAGATATACAGGAATGGGCCTACCAGGGAACTCCCTCCTTTGCCATTCAGAGACAGATGCCACCCTTTTCTAGATGAGATCTAGATCGTAGTATCCAAGCTCCCGTGTCGCAGTAGTTGCTGGCACGAAAAAGACCCCTCACTGCTTAGAAAAGTTCCGAGTATATGGACAAATTTGCAGCTCTCCATCGGCAAGAGGTGGCTTCTCCATTTGAGTGAAAAATTCTCGAAAGGGACCTTATACAATGTTAAATCACACCCCAATTCATAATATATATACTGACTTGCATGTTGATGACCTCCTATGGGGTAAGTTTCAGCGGTAGATGGGAGGTGTATTGCTATGATGATAAATGGTGCCTCTTTCAAAATTGTGAATGCCATATAGAATTTGGCTTTGAACATGAATCAAATTCAATAACTGGAAAGTTGTTGCATAATGCTCAGGTGACCTATAAGGCCCTGTGGGCCTCTTGTTTTATTTAATTTGAGGTAGAAATTTCAATAATTGCTGAGTCTAGACATCTTTTTGAACTGGTCCGAATTAATATTTTTCTGGAAGTACACAATAGATGATGCGTACGCATTCCTAATACAAAGTACAAGTCTTTTTTTGT
>NW_026926886.1:0-29453 GCF_032062105.1 Saccostrea cuccullata | reverse complement strand
GCACGGAAGCTCTACGGATGTTAAAACAGGGAAGACTGGTGACGAAGTGCATGCCGCTTTATTAGTGTGCTGAAGATATCTAATGCTTATTTTAAAGATGCCTTCATGCCGCTATTAAGTGTGCTGACAGTGATACATTCAGTCTCCATTGCATCAAATTCCTCGAACGTCTCCAGATGTGATGATGTCTTTTGTGTTCTTCTTTGTCAGCGCTGGATGTTAGTCTGTGCTCTGGATTCTGCTTCATCGGTGCTGGATGTGATGATGTTTTATATTATTATATGGCCATGTTAACAGTAAATCAGTTTTTATTGTTTGTATAATTGTTTTAATAATTGTGGCCATTATAGTAGTTAATAGGTGTTGTTTATAAAGTAATATTTTGTATATTAAATTAATATTGAAAATTTAAATAACTCAAAAACAGAACATTCAAATTGGAACGGGGAGGAGTGTTGTAAAGAATGAACTTTCGTACGACTTACTTAAGGACTTTCCCGATTTCTAAAAATAGATCATTAGAGACTCTCTTCCCGCCAGCCCGTGCAGAACTTTGCCTACTGTATTTTTGTATATTTGTACTTGTATTGTTTACCTGTGCTTACAGAATATATTCTAAAGTAAGTAAAGGTGTATTTTTTCTATATTATACAATAAATTCAATGATATCACTTAAAAAGTCAGGCAACTTGTATTACTGGGTATGTTAAAGTTATATACGCCGTATGGATGCCGATTTGTATGTGAAACAAAATGATTAAATGATTTGAAACACATAAAGTGTAATGAAAAAATAATATTTCCACAAAATTTAACTATAAAACTCGTTGAAATAACAGAACAATAAAGCAATATCTGCAATCAAGAATTCATTCTTTTCATGAATATTGATAAAGGAAGTGCGTAAACAGTAGGTCTAAATATAGACACGTATGTCCACGGGAAATTATAGACAACGAAGCACGTTGCATTTTGACAACGATTATTAATAAAAGGTTAATATGCGTCATAACAGAGTATAGATTTTTGATACTGATTACATTTAAAGATAATTTATATTAATAGTAACACGCCATCCATGTCAAAAGTGAGTTGTATCTCAAAGGGCTTACCTCGTTTTCTTGACGCCGTGTTTGTTTATCAATCTAAAAGTAGCGACGGCGTCACATGGTGGATTTACTTAAAAATAGACATTATTCTCCTTGCAGGATAATAAATAATTATAATTTGATAACTTTATAACGAATTTTATTTAAATGGTGTAATTTACAGCATTTTCGTAACTTTTATTGGTAAACAAAATATATAAATTTCCAGCCGTATTTTAAAATGGCGCACGTTATAGCGTATATTACTTTAAATGGTACGTTATGTTTAGAGCGAAACAGAAGACCATGTGTTTAGCACATTCATAACTGCATAATAGACATTAAAGGGATGTGTCAGACACCATACAGTGTGTTTATTGACCTAATATTCTATATATCAGGCTGCTACTGAACCAAATGAGATAAGATGTTTCATTTTTTATTCTGATATTCCAATTGGATGACAATAAACATGTCATTGATGAATTTTTAAAAAAAATTTCATTCAACAGTACAATACTGAAAAGATTGATTTCTTTAAAATCTGCATAGCATTATTGTGAATAAATCAAATGCAATAGTTACATCCCTGATATGAACGAAATCATTTCAAAACAAAATGCCAAAATACAAAATCCCGACATTAAAACATATGAAACCTCACACGTTTGAAGAGTTACAAGATGACTCTGTCTTGAAATCCTCTATCTCCTAATGTTTTAGTACACTGAACAAAATAAGTTAAGGACCATGATTTATTAGTAGTAAGTTATATTATCATAAGTCATTTTATTTACAACAAGTAACAATGTATTCCATAATAACTATATAATATAAATCTTTAACAAGTTAACAAAACATTTTTATAGTGTTTAACAAAAATCAGTGAAGCGTTAACGTGCATTAGGATGAATTATCACACAACCCCCAAAACAGAATAAAAAACAGGCTTGGTAAAGGAAGGAAAATTCAGACGTAACTGTTTGCGCAGTGTTTTGATGTTTTCAATATGCTGTATGACCACCCCGTGCTTGAATAATAGCGCGACAACACCTCTGCATACTGCGGATAAGTTACCTGTAGAAAATTTGCGGCAATCCTTTCCATTTCTCGACGTGTGCTGCAGAAAGTTCCTTGCAGTTTTTAGGGAGTACTGGGCGCGCTGAAAGGGCTTGCTGTAGCTTGTCCCAAGCATGATCTATGGGATTCAAATCAGGCGAAAGACTAGGCCAGTCCATTCGCTAAATGGTTTCATTTTCCAGGTAGTCTTTCACGACGTAAGCCCTGTGAGGTCTTCCTTTAAAATAAAATCATCACCGATAGCACTTGCATACAGCCTGACAATAGGGTGCAGTATCTCTTCTCGGTATCTTATATTATCCCTGTAAGATTTCCTGTGATAAGTTGCAAGTCAGTCTTTCCGGTTATACTGATACAACTCCCATTCTCAGCAACACATCTATCTACACAACGATCACTGGTCGTACGCCAAACTTGTTTACGACCGTCAAAAAAGTCTACACGAAAGCGCGACTCATCTGTAAAAAGAACAGAGGTCCAGTGACGCAGTTGCCAATTGACATAGTTTCGTGCCCATTGGAGTATGGATGGTCTGTGTCTTGGGGTCAGTTTGGGCCGAACTACTGGTCGGAATGCCTGGATATTAGCCGCATGGAGCCTGTTTCGAGCTGTCTGTGGTGTTACTCGCACTCCTGTTGCTGTTTGCAAGTCTGTATTTAGCCTAACAGCACTCTGAAACCTCTGCCGTTTTGCCAAATTGACCAGATATCGGTCCTGACCAGCCGTTGTTGACCTCGGACGACCAAAACGTGGTCTCTCAGCAACGATACAAGTATGCTGGAATCGACTCCATAATCGTAAAATGACACTTTAAGGTGGGACACACTAGAAGGTTCATCAACAGTTCTTTGAGTATTGCCAGATTGAAGCATCCCTAAAGCTTGGGCTGCCTCAAAGCCGGTTTAGTGACGTCTCATGGCTTGAAATGATACAGGGTCATCAGAAAATATCCACAACTTCAAACACGTATTCAAATAAATAATTTTGTTAACTTTGTGTATACCCTGAATCACTTTGTCGGCATTAAAGAAAGAATGAATTGCACGACCCTACAGGTAGCATTTTCTTATCAATAAAATGTTAAAGAAAGTATGATTGAACTATAAAATAAAAAATATATTATAATTGTTGTTTTGGAAAACAAGTTGTCTAGTATATTTACAGTAGAAGAGAAACATGAAATAATCATTGAAATTTGGAAGTTTGAAGTGAACGTATTCTAAAGGAAATTCTTTGTGCTTTTTACATGAGAGGTCATTAAAAATTTCTTGAAGGAATATTTAGATTATTAGTTGTTTTTCTGTCAGAGGAAGCAACTCCTGCGAACATATTTTTTTTAATTTAGTGTATTTGGCAAGTTTATGAAAGCAAAATAATTATGTGGAATTTTTATACTAAGAAAAGAAGCTAACCAATCTTTAGCTGAATATAGGATCAAATTAGAATCAATACTGCATTCAGCAGTAGACATGGTAGAGAAAGGTCACATTATTTTAAATGTCGGATACGTCATGTTAAGAAAGAAGCTGAGTTGATAAAAATCAGTAAATACAAAAGCGAAACTGTTTAAAATATTAATGTTCTGCAAAATGAAGTCATAGTAATAGAATTTGAAACTTTGAATAAAAATGATGATAGCATTACAGAATTTCCAAAGTTAAAATTTATTGTGGTTCACAATCATCTGACTGCGTCAACAGCTCCTATCAACAAACTGTAGGATTACATCCTTCAGAAAGATGAAAAGATGAGTCAAAAGATAAATACATTTGAAAACATAATATCTGAAATGGGTCAATCTTGGAGAAATTGATGTACGAAAGGAGGAAGGAGTCACGTTATAAATTCAAGACCAGGTAGCATCTACTATCAACAGACCAATTCTTATAACAGAGAGAAGCAACAGCTCATCGAATATGGTATAATATCATGTTTAGGGTTAGGGTTAGCAACAAACTACATATTTTCTTACAGATATATTTTATTCAGAGGCAACATGGGTTTCAGCAAAAGATGTTCTACGAGAAAATTTCCCCTCTTTAAATTCCACCACAAACACACACAAAAAGCCAGGGATGTCTGACATAGATGCTGAAAATAGCAGAATCTTCAAAAGTTACCATGCCCCCAATTTCAGATGTTGTGATTCAATGGTATTACGAACAAAACTTCCTAATTAACCTGTATGTGATTTGATTCAATTTACACATACATCAAAATACCCCTTGTACTTAATTTATACCAGCAGATGTAATAATAGTGTTACCACAAGAACTGTAACTTTGACCCCTCATGTATTACTCCGTGAAATTAAACCAGTAAATTATTACATCTATATTAAATATGTCTAAGAAAATTTAGAAGAGAAGGAGATGCATAGGTCTTATTTACCTTACAAAAGATGAACTCTAAGAAGACAACTTACTTACACGTAGGAAGTCATATTATCATATGATTTCAAGGACATCATTCTTTAAAGCGACATTTGTATTGGTAATTCAAAGTCAGTAAATCATAAAATAGGCATGTCTGTTGATATGTTTTTTAATTTTAATGCCCCATCAATGTTCGATGAGGTGAAAAAAGTTAAATTTTCTTAACAACCACCAACATTTCCCCATTTGTCATATCCTGATTATTCATTCATTTAAGTGTTGAAATTGAAAAAAAGACGTAAAGATGATATACATTCAACTCTTTAAAGAAATGCGTTATTTCTTACAACTTAAATTTTTATCATAAGTTTAACAAACTTACAATTTTTCATGATAAGTTTTACATAGATATAAAAACAGAAACAAGCATTGTATATCAACTTGTTATTTCTTTTTTCCTAAACAACATTATTTGTGTCATCTTAATGATGAGATTGGGTCACCGCTTTTGCGGGTTATATATTTTTTCTGCAGCAGCTGCGACATTATTTCCTGTACAAACAATCAAAGAAAACATCTTATTATCTAAAAAATCCCCAGGCAGGGTAGTATGGGGCATCAAGAAAGTTTAGAAAAAAGTCACGGTTAGTCAAAAAAAGGCAAATATGATTTATTAAAATGAAGACCCCAAGGGTATTGCCATGATCAATCTTAGGAAATGTCACAATTAGTCAAACAAATATTTAAACATAGTATAATAGATTCAATTTTGTTCTAATTATACCATGTTGAGTCACGTTTTGTCCTCCGTCACATTATGTCCGCCGTCACGAAATGTCCGCCATTTTTTCAGAAAAATCGTCACGTTATGTCCGCCGTCACGAAATGTCCGCCTCTTTTTCTGAAAAATTGTCACACTATGTCCGCCGCCACGAAATGTCCGCCTCTTTTTCGGAAAAATCGTCACACTATGTCCGCCGCCACGAAATGTCCGCCTCTTTTTCGGAAAAAATCGTCACACTATGTCCGCCGCCACGAAATGTCCGCCTTTCTCCCAAAAAAATAGAAATATTAGGTCCGCCGCCAAGAAATGTCCGCCTTTTCTCCCTAAAAAATCGTCAAACTATTTCCGCCGCCACGAAGTGTCCGCCGATCATCCAAAATTGTAACGTTATGTCCGCCCCCTACAAAATGTCCGTCCAAGATTGAAAATAGTGTTTTATTTTTTTTCTTTTCGGTGTTTAATATATGTATCTCTAACCAAACGTCTAATAATGTATGTCATCAGAAATATCCACCAAGAAAAATTAATAACAATGGTCTGTTCTTTGCTACAAATGATTTCATTGAACTACATTGTTTCGGTCAATTAAAGGAGATATGTTTCATTTCTCTTGATTGTTTACGGTTTTGAGAATTTAATGGCATGGTGTCAGAAAAATTTAAGCCTTACCCTTTGTTTTGTTGCCAGTTTTTAATTGTAATAACAAAGAAAACATATAGTGAACGGCAGGAGGCGGTGGGTTATTTGATATTAAAGTTTAAAGTAGCCTTGGTGCTCTGCGGAGTTTAAAAAATAAATTTAAAGTATTTTACATTGGCAGGGAATATTTATATATTTAGTGTTCAAAAGCTTAGCAAAATTGCAATATAAACTAGAGGTACTGTGAGCAATGAGCTCACTAAATGATACCCCCGCCTCCCATATGAATATAATGGCAGTGTCCATGTTTTGCTCTGGAAAATCAAAAATAAACGTCAGATCAAAAAGTAAAATAGGAGGTACACAATGGCAATATGTAATTAAAATCTGTTAAATATTCATTAAATTTCCTTCAGTGGTATGAGAGGAGTTGCGGATAAGAGATGGGTACCCCAAAGCGTAACACACGGACAGACGGACGGACGGAAATACCTATTTCTATATACCCTCCCACTTTTCAAGCGGGAGTATAATAAAAATTAAAATTGAATAAATAATCGTGTCAATGTTGTATCTGACCGAATCCTGATTGACAAATTTTGAAGCGCAGAGAATATAAGGATTTTCGTTAAATGTAAAATTTTAATTTCTCACAAATACGAAATTTATGCTGCAGCAGACAAGGATAAAGCATTTTTTTTATAGTGTGCCAAAATAAAGACAAATGCAACTTAGCGGATCTGGATGGAATTGGGGGGGGGGGGTCAAAACCCCCCTTAAGATATGTCTGAGAGAGAGAAAGCGATTCAAAATATTTGTTGTGTTTTAACCTAAGTACCGGTAATTGTCGCTACTTATAAAATTTATGTATGAAAAAAATCGGTTGTTCAAATAAAATACACGCCTGCAATATTGCGTGCACTGTTTTAATGTGTAGATTTTTATGATATATATTTTATTAATAACAGATGAAGTAATGTCAGTTTGTTGCCTCATAACATGAACATTGTGGTTTGCCGCTTGAGTATAACTAAATTGTTTTGTGTAGATATAACGAAATTTGACGAGTTTAAACAGAAGTTCGAGCAACTAACACTTGTGCCGAAATGTCCGGGAATTATGAAAAAATAAGTTATGCTTGTGTATTATATACTTTATGTGTATTTTTATATAAGTTTACGTATTTCCTTTTCATTTACCGAGAAGTTCGGTAAAATAAAAGGGTAAATACGTTAAGTGCGACGTTTCTACGTCTGTATTCATTGGTATCTTTTCGAATAATTTAATGGCCCTTAAAAGGGCCGTTTATTGTCAACTCCTATGAGCGACTCTTGATGGTCTTGCTTATTGAAAGCAAGAAGAGGACTGTTCCCGCCTCGTTGAAGTGAATCTCATCGGGAAGGTAATGTCTGGGAAATTTGACATCTATTCTGATGTAGGTTCGGCCAAGGATTTTCTTCATCTTATTGTTAACAGTTCTACGCCTTGCATCAAACTCCTCACGCTGCAAAGGAAATCGAAATTTTCCTCTAGAAACAATCTCTGAGAAGGAAATCTCGGGTTGTCTGCAGCTGGGACTCAAGACTTTAATTTGGTCGAAAAGGCTCGTCAGACAGTCAATGACTGTTGACGCCTCGGCTCCACTGGAAATGTCGTTTCCCCCTAAGCACACTACAACGATGTCCGGGTTGTACCTCAACATCTTGGAGATGATATTTGGACAAGGCTGAGAAGCTGTCATCCCACCAACTCCAAACCACCCGACTTCAAATGGCATGACAAAGTCTGTAAAGCTTGAAGCTCGCTTCACGTAGGAGGAACCGAATATGGCGACTCTCATGGTGGCTATAAAATAAAATCACAAATTTCACAGTTATAACAAACTCGAGGCAAATTATGTGATTAAATAATGATTACCTTTTTTGTCATCCATGATTAAAAAGCAGTTATCAAATTTAAAAAATTGCTATTATATATGATCTTAAAAAATGAACTTTTTGAAGTTATACTAATTTTGCTTTGAAATCAATTACCGTGTCGATCATAAATGGCTAATTGGTTATTAATTATGCCTAAAACAACCTCAACATGAAGTACGCTGGGAGTTCAAAATAACTGTTAAACTATATCATCATTACTGCTACTCCTAATTTAAATTTTGTTCGTACATCAATAAGAAGATTAACTCTTCATACACGAATTCGTAATCGATGACGCATAAACTGAGTCCTATATTTATATATATAGATTAATCACAATGTTGTCAAAGAAAGTTGGAAATCTATTTAATTCAGTTTGTTATCGAAAATTAAATACAATAGGACTTTCAAAAATTCCCGTGCGTGTAGATTTGAAAGACACAGCCCTCAGTAATGTGTCTTTAAGATGATAAAGTGTGGAGAAAAACTACCCAAATAACAATAAACCTTTTTTAAGTGATCAGGGAATACATCTCACATGCATGTCCATGTTTTAGGTGCAAAGAAATTGGAGGTGCATTGTAGCAATATATGTATTCTACGAAGAGGATACGAATAGGAATAATAATTTAACCCTCCCCCCCCCCCCAGCCCAATTAAAATGTTTTAAAAAACCGTAACCACAGCCACTACAAATGTATATCGTCTGATGAAACACGACGAATTATCATCACGTTGAGTTTCAAGCAATACATAATAGATTGGATTTAATAAATGGTTTCAAACAAAGTTATCAATGTCTTGATTGTAGGGAATTCAGAGAGACAAATAGTTCGCTGTCTCGATAAATAGCGTGTCCCAATATCAATAATTATCAGTAAATACAGTACTTGCAAAACGTCCATAGTTTGAAATGAAACTGGATTTTTTTTTCATGATTTAAACATATTAAAAGCATTCAGTGTACCTAAAAATAATACTTTAAATTAATGTTCATAGCATTTTGTTTGGAAAGGGGAGAAGTGTCTCGCTGAAAACAAATGTAAATTTTTACTTCGTTATGCAAGACCAAAAACAGCACTGCTTATCCGTGTTTGATCCCGAGATCAAAACGAATGAATAAAAAATAATAATATTACACGCACATTTCTAGAATATTTCTGACAATTTAATTTTGTGGAGGCTTTCAAAGTGTCCTGCCCTGTTTTTCAATCTAGATTTTTTAAAATTGTTGTGCATCGATCATATACAAAGTTTTTTAAAGTTAATACCTGTTAATATTGAATAAAAATCACGTGACTATTGTTAGTAGAGAAATATTGAAATAAGGGTTGTCGGCAGACTTATAGTACTAGTATATTCTAGGAGAGTTCTGCCAGTAAAACTGTTGCCCAACTCTTGCCACGTGGAGGCATCTCCTGTTAAGAGTCTTTTTTTTTTTTTTTTTTTTTTTTTTAATAAATAAATATATCATACTCTATTTAAATAAATAAATAAATAGATATTTTTTTCTGTTACATGTTAACCTAGATTTGCGCGAATGTGGCTCCAACTGGAAACCAGCTCATAAGGAGACAGGTCGTACCACATTTTCCCTAATGATGTGTTTGGCGCGAATGGTGGCTCCAACTGGAAGCCTGATCAGAGAAAAAAGGCCATACCACCATATACTGACAGTGTTTGAAAATTAATAAATTAATAAGCACGATATTTAGCGCGTATATACAAGGATATTTTTCACGTTTTATCCGTTACTTTTTAAATTTAAAATCGAATATAATACCATCCGGCGATTGCTGTTGCCAGTATCTCGATGTAACCATTAATCCACCGGGAAGAAATCGGTCGCAATATATTCCGTAATTCCATCATTACTCCACTACCCGAACCCGACACACGGCCCAACTGACGAACAGACCAGTTGTGCCTTACGCCCTCTGCGAATACTGACCTACCTTCCAATAAAAACATGACATTTTCATTTAAGTATACTTTAGGACACAACTTATAAAGGGTGCCTAGCAAATGCTTGAAATGTGTTGAAACCCTTATTAAAGACAAAAACATGTTAAAATTTTTGTATATTACAAAGGATAAAATATGACGCTGAATGAAGTAAGGTAAATCAGTGAATTGCTTTTGGTTTACATTTTCTGTTTCCGGAAAAATTTGCTTACGAGCCCTGACATAATCACTTGGTGTAAACTTTTTAGGGGGTCGCACGTTAGACCTTAATCGGACAGGTGATAATACTGGTGGCTGTTTGTCTAAATTGGAATCGTTTATCCTATCTGTAATTGGAGATAAAGAAGGTGGAGATAAATAAAATGATGAGTTAAGACTTGGGGGAAATAACCTGTCTTTCTCTGTGGAGCTCAGATTGTTTGTGTCGGAGATTGCTGTTGGGGAAAAGCGTTGCAAAGTCGGCGTTTCTAATGCTGGCGGAACAGGAGAATCGATGTGGTCATTTGCAGTCTGAAATAATTCGTTGTCAGGAAAAGAAGCCGAAGGCCCTATGTTTACATGGCTGACCGGAGGAGATAACGAACTGTCGTTGGTGGATAGGTGTAGGTGGAGAATCGAATCACTAGAATAATCTGTTAGTTGAGGTTCAAGTTGAACTTCCTGTAACGAATAGTGAGAAAAATCATTACTGTGAACATTGTTATTATCTGTGTTGTTTTGGTTTGAGTTGAGATCCCTGTTTGGAATACACACTGTATTAACATTATGAAAATTAACTTCATTAATACAAATATCCGCCTGCGTGCCCGGTATTGGTTCTAACCTTATAAAATGAAACTCGAACTCATGGCCTAAATAAATATGTAAAAGATTTTCCCTATTTTGACGATCAAAAGGCAAAATGTACCTTAAGTCTGACTGGGAGCTCGACACAATACCTACTGCGATATTAAATGCGTTCGCGATGGCCGTGATGCAGATGTGGTCGCCCCATTCGGTACCCAGTATGCCCTCTAAATAGGTATCCCAGTCTAAATTAGGTACAAAGTGTGAAAAGCGGTCGCCTGCCGGTGTTTCAGGGTTCTCGGAGAGCCAGTTTACCACGATATCTCTAATATCTTGCTGATTAAGGTCGATTTGTAAATAATTAGAGAGCGATTGTGCAACTGAATGAAAGAGACAGCTACTGTCTTTAGGAATATCCCCAACGGGAATTAAATTTCGTTCAAGCGCATTTCGAACCAAATCGTCATGGGCTGTATCGGTTCTCGAGAGGCTCGGTTCTTTAAGTTGGTTTACTAAATTATCAGAAAGATAGAAATCCGATATATGCGGGAAATTATGGGAAGGCAGTGAACAGGGAACTCTGCTTTCGCGGCAACAAAATTTATTTAATTTGTGTACACAGTTTGGATCCGATTTTCGGGAGCATTTCTCATTGTTACACTCGCACAACGGATCAAGCCTTAATCGATGACGTTTTTGTCTTTTTAACAGTTCTTCGGAACGTGAAATTGCTGCTATGTTTTGTACATTTATCCAAAGCGACACCCCACTGGAAAACCTGATTTTGTAAGAGAACGCGTTGTGTTTTGGAAATTGTTTTTGTGCCGATTATTTTTCCCCTTTCGAACCGCGGCCTAGCTTTATTGTAATTTTTCCGAGTTTGGGATTTTACGAACACTTCGTCGCCCACACTATAGACACTAACTTGATGTTTTTTGAAATGGTGCTTTATCATGGTTTTTTCGCGTTTTTTCGATGCCAGTAGGGCTGCCTTGCGAATGGCGGACGTTAATTTATTTATTATATTTTCTAAAATTCAGCTATTTAAATAAATGCATTTTTAAAACAAATCTTCCCATTTTACGTTTACACTTAAAGATACAAAAGGGGTTTGTAACCCTTTATTTTCAAATAATTAAATTTATTATAGCATTTTTTTGTATATGTATTGCATATATTGATTAAAATAAATAATTTTTTCTCAAACTATTTATTTTCTGTCTTCAAATGTAAAGAATACAGGTAAATCCAAGGTGAGATGTAATTACTGTAATAAAAACAGGAATAGGTGGAATTGAGATTTTTAAAAAGTGGGAATAGGTAGGAGGCACCGATGGAAGACATCGCACTGATTGAGGGGCATGTCAAAATTACATCAAACGCAACCGAGATACCCCCTTTCAGGTAGAGACAGGATGTGTACTATACATTTAATGACACCTGTGATTCTAAAACAATGAAGCCCTTTTCAACAGACACCTGGGATTCACACCTTTTGTTTTATAGCATGGGAAAAATTTTAACTTCAATACAATGAGATTGCATTCAATTCCTGAGTTTCAGGAATTTTGAAAGGTTCTCTCTCCATCTATTTTTTTTTAAAAAATAGATTACTGATTCTATTCATAAACAATTAAACATGTCCGAACTGCTTATTCTATTCTTTCATTCTTGAAGCAAATAGTTACAATTTTGAACCATCATGAAAACAATATTAAAAAAAAAAAACACATCCCCCTAACTATAAAGATGCTAAAAACAAGAAATTGCGTGCATTGTATAAACCGACAGATGCATTTAATTTTATGAGAAAAATTAACTTAATTAGCTAAGTTATTTATAAAATTAGAAACTGAAATATTTCGCTTCGAAAAAAAATTCAATTTTAACTAATTTGCATTTTATTTTTATATTTAAATGATAATATTATGTAGTATATGTACATTATCTCTAACAAATCAATACACATGGGTTAAAATTGAAAAAAAAGTACTTCAAGAAATGATAATTAGTTAAAATAAACATGAAGAATGATAAATAGATAACATTGCTGGATTTCAGAACATTCTGCTTGAAAATATATCTGGAAGGACTTTATCTTATTAACAATGAGAGGATGGTAATAGAAAATTAATATAAATACATCATCAGTCTGTTTTAATTATTTTACAACATAATTATACTTACCCGATAGTCTTCATTTTTCTTATCAACCTGTCACGTGGCGCAGCAGGGGTCAAAGTAAAAACAGATACCTACCTGCGGCCAGGTGAGACCCCGCAACGCGTTCCCCATTGGATGAAGTAAACACGTGATCATTTTTAAAAGTTAGAAAGGGACATATTCTGTATTGGTTTGTTCAAGAAGGTAAAGGCCTTGGGCCCGTTTTACAAAAGAACTTAAGACTAAGACAAAAAAAAAAATCAAAATTTTGCCAAATTTAAAAAGATTAAAATAAATTTGATTTAAAGTTTATTAAAAAGTTATATGTACACATTTATATATTTATATATATAGGTAAAAAGTCTCAGTTTTGTAAAAGAAAGGGCGTACTTTAATTTCGTGAAGGCGGACATTACGAGACGATATTTACAATCCGAAATATTGAAGGACATTTAACGGCGGACACTGTGTGATCAGTGACGAGTTTACCGAGAAAAGACGGACTTTTCTTTGCGGCGGACATAATCTGACGATTTTTTATTTCGGAAGAAAGGCGACTTTTCTTGTTGGCGGACAATATTGCGTTTTGTTTAAGAAGGTATTTTGTAGCGGGGGACATAATATTACGATTTGTTTGGAAGAAAGGCGGACATTTTGTAGCGGCGGACATAGTGTGACGATTTTCTTGAAAAAGAGGCGGACATTTCGTGACGGCGGACATAGTGTGACGATTTTTCTGAAAAAGAGGCGGACATTTCGTGACGGCGGACATAACGTGACGATTTTTCTGAAAAAGAGGCGGACATTTCGTGACGGCGGACATAACGTGACGGCGGACAAAACGTGACTCAACATACCCTCACCCTTCTCCCCTTCAGGTCCGGACTACTTGAGCTGAAAAAGCTTTTAAAAACTGATCTTTGGTTGTTTTTTTTCTCTGACCATAATGCTCATGTGAATGGTGTGCCCCTCTGGCTTGTTGGGTTTTTTTTCAATGCCTTTCTAAATTTCAGGTCCGGCATGAATAGAGAACAGATTATGACAAAGGAAGGGGCGGATATGGAAAAATAGTGGCTTCAAAGATCAACAAATCACATGACCCCATGTGATCATGTGACCCCAACCTGTGAGGCTGTGCTTATATGTGTTTACAAGACTGTTATGTAAGGACAAGGCTGCAAGAAAAAGTCCCTTTCCCGATTAGGGAAAGAATCCTTTTAAGAACTGGTAGACCTACCTTAAAAAAAAACAACAACAACATGTTATGTATGATCTGTGCTTTAGGTGGATTATTTATACTTTGTATTGGCATATTGAAACAATTAATATTGCAATTAATAACCCACCATCATTTTTACAAACTTTTCATTTTGCAAAGAATGTCTTCATATGGCAGGATGTACACAGCTATTGACAGAGTAAGTAATGATCGTGATAAATTGCTTTTTTCGGTTGTCTTTATATTTTTGTATAAAGTAATAATACGTTCAGAGTCAGATTTTTTGTTTTTATTCAGATACAATTTCCCTGCTGCATTATTTTATATCCATAAAGAAAATAATTGGTAATAAATTACAGTTTAACATGCTTAATGTATAAATTGCTTGGGAATATTGACTTTAACTCCTTAAATCTGTAACATTCTGTATCTTCTTTTTTTAAATTAAAGAGTGTGAATATCTCTTTGATTTTAGTGTAAATTCCTTACATGTGTTTGTTGTAGCCATAGTTTACTTTATGTTTTAAGCTGAACATGACTAGTAAATAGGCATATGCCATTTCAATATTATCATCTACAATAAAAAACACTAGGGTATACTCTTGGCTTTCGTTACACCTGGCTGTCTTATTGTCAAGGGCATCACTCTTGGCTTTATTTACACCTGACTGCAGGGTTAGGGTTAGGGTTAGGGTTAGGGTTAGTAAATAGTTAGTAGGGTTAGTAGGGTTAGTAGGGTTAGGGTTAGGGTTAGGGTTAGGGTTAGGGTTAGGGTTAGTAAATAGTTAGTAGGGTTAGTAGGGTTAGTAGGGTTAGGGTTAGGGTTAGGGTTAGGGTTAGGGTTAGGGTTAGTAAATAGTTAGTAGGGTTAGTAGGGTTAGTAGGGTTAGTAAACATGACTAGTAAATAGGCATATGCCATTTCAATATTATCATCTACAATAAAAAAACTGCAGGGTTAGGGTTAGGGTTAGGGTTAGGGTTAGGGTTAGTAAATAGTTAGTAGGGTTAGTAGGGTTAGTAGGGTCAGGGTTAGGGTTAGGGTTAGGGTTAGGGTTAGGGTTAGTAAATAGTTAGTAGGGTTAGTAGGGTTATAAAAACCCTATCAATATCAATATTATCATCTACAATAAAAAACACTAGGGTATACTCTTGGCTTTCGTTACACCTGGCTGTCTTATTGTCAAGGGCATCACTCTTGGCTTTATTTACACCTGACTGCCTTATTGTCAAGGGCATCAGCGTTGAATGGCAACCCATGTTCGTGCTGGTTTTCTTGCATTACGTTTGTTTACATTTTATTGCACTTATGCATATATTTGTGTTTGTTTGAGTACTGCACTGACCTGTACAAATGTCGTAAGAGTCCTTGGTATCTTACATTCCTGCAGGATATGTCCGTATACACCGGTGACAATTTCTTACCCTGAACAGTGACTAAGTGGTTCGCTATATTTATAGTGATCTGCAGAAAAAGCGAAAGCTTGGACAAATATTGAGGACAAATCCTTTTTTTTATATTTCAAAAAATGACATGTCAAGTTACATAATAAGATTTTTAATCACATTCACACACACATTCACACTTCCGCTCTGATTTTAAACAAAAATGGAATATTTAATATACAAGTACAAGATATATTAAAAGTTGCTGCTTTTTAATAATTTTTTATACATCGAAAATATTAATCCATGGTAACCATAGATTTTCAAAATTGTTCATTGTAAATTTTTGAATTGATATGCATTTTTCTACTTTGTACTTAAGAGTTAAATAATGTAGCAGCCCAGTAATCATAGGCATTTTGTTCTGCTTTAAACAAGAGAAAAAGTTTCTTTACTTGGATTTGGTAAAGATATAAAAAGATGGTTTAGGTTTGGTAAAACTAATGTTTTCAGAACTGTCACTCTGCCGATAATAGTAAGAGCCCTTCTTTTCCTTTGCTGAATTAAAGCTTTGATCTTTTGAACATTGTAGTTTATATTAATAATTTTATCTTGTTCTACTGAAAAATTAATTCCAAGTAAATTGAAAGTTGTACAACCCCATTCAAGTTTCCAACTAGAATGATGGAGAATTTTTTTAAACCTATCCAAGCAATTTTAGTTTTTGAGCTGTTAATTTTAAGTCCTGTAATCTTTGAGAATGAATCAATAGTATCTAATGCTGCAAAAAGTGATTTAGGTGATCCGTCAAGGGCAAGCCAGGTATATATCATCTGCATATTGGGATATTTTATGTTCTGTTTTATTAATAACTATTCCTTTAATGCTTTGATTTTGTTTGATCATAATTGAAAGAATTTCTGCACAAAGAAGAAACAGATATGGTGCTACGGGATCTCCCTGACGACATCCTCCTTTGATATAAAACTGTTCGGATAAAAATCTTTTTACAAATTGTGTTCAGCTTTTATCTTTGGGAACATGGCTCTTTGATTCTACTTACATGGAATAACATAATAAATTTACGTATACTCTACATCACTTTTTATTCACGTGAACTTTATTTACGCGTAATTACGCAAGACAGTGTGCTCGCAAAAATTTAATTCTCGCATATAATAGTATTCCTAAGAATTATATAGAGGAACAATCACAGTTCGGGAAAATTTTGTCTCGCTTATTAAGAATCACTGCCTATCTCGCGAAAATAAGGTGTCGGAAAATATTAGTGATTACAATTACGATTTTTGGGGAGAAACGGCGGACATTTCTTAACGGCGGACCTAATATTACTATTTTTGGGAAGAAATGCGGACATTTCGTGGGGGCGGACATAGTGTGACGATTTTTTCGAAAAAGAGGCGGACATTTCGTGACGGCGGACATAACGTGATGATTTTTCTGATAAAGAGGCGGACATTTCGTGACGGCGGACATAACGTGACGATTTTTCTGATAAAGAGGAGGACATTTCGTGACGGCGGACATAACGTGACGGCGGACAAAACGTGACTCAACAGTGATCTACAGTTAAAGAAAAAACTTTAAACATTTCTTTCACATCTTTCACATTTTAATTTTCTATGATAGACTTTTTTGCCCCCGTAATCAAAGATTCGGGGATATAAAGTTATAAACTTAGTTGTAACGAAGTCACAGGGACCTAAGAAATTACTTCAATATTACTCGATATATTCGTATTAGATATTTCTTAGATTTAAATAGCTGGGGATCTAAGATAACTTTGATAAATCCGTAAAACCGATTATATCCATGTTCATACTAAACGACTTTTGCTGTCTAGTTTTTGCCCTATTCACCAGTCTGTGTAGCAGTCTGTCTGCATAAAATTAACCTTGTCCACAACTTTTGAATTGGTGGGGCTATGGCTTTTATTTTTCACCTTATATTCCTTGTAAGAGACCTTCTAGGTACCAGTTTTGACCTCTTGACCTTGGAGGTCGACCTACTTTTGCAAAAAATTATGAAACTTGATTCTTGGCCATAGCTTTTGAACAGTTGATGCTATGGCTTTCATTCTGCTCATGTGTATTCAAGACCTATTTATGGCCTGGGTATATATTTTTTTGGCCTTGACCTAATGAAAATGACCGAATAAAAACCTTTAACCTTGGTCATAATTTGTAAACAGTTAACACTACGGCTTTTGTAATGCACAGGTGTATTCAGTGTGACAAGAACTTTCTTTATATATCATAACTTTTACCTTAGAGTTTGACCTACCTTTGGAAAACATTAACCCTGGCAAATACTTTTGTTCATTTGCTAGGGCATTTATATCTCAATAGTTTATTTCTTATAAAAAGGTCTTGTCTGAGTACCAATAATTTTAACCATTTGACCTTGACCTTGGAGCTTGACCCACTTTGAAAAAACTTTAATCTTTGTGATAACTATTAAAAGGTTAATATTTTGGCTTTCATTTTTCATATGTACGTATATTTATTGACACAAATCTGTTTTTGGTTATAACAACATTTTTGATACCTTGACATTGAAGTTGCATTTGAGAAACTTTAACCGTCCCAGTAAGCTGTCATAGTGGGGCATCAATGCTTTACAAACGGACAGACTCAGCGGAAACATAAAGTTCCATCCGGATTCACCACTAGTTGGCTAATAAATTTGTCAGTGTACTCTATACTTTTTATTAATATTTTCATTATATGATAAAACGTTAAATTTTCATGATTTTGTTCACTATGCATTATTATGTAATATTATAATTGTATTATACATATATATCAAATATCATAGTATTTCCACTTTTCAGAATTTTATTAAAAAATCATTCTGAAAAAATTACATTCAATCCGTATTCATTTAAATTTTGATATCAACTCGATACAAAATAAAGTAACCAACCTTTCAGTTTCTGGACATAAAAAAATTCCTGCGAAGCTGTCATAACTGGTTACACAATGAAACATTTATTTTCATTTATTAAAAACACTAGTCTCGTCATTAAGAAACAAGTATACACTTGATTACAATACAAAGAGCTGGGCTACATTAACCTTGATAAGTAGGACCTGAGATCACAAACATGTGAATTTTCATTGGGAAGTCAAGAAAAATTTAACGAATGAGAAAATTCAAATTAGGCATATGGTGATGCATAAATAACAACAAATTCATTTATTTTACCAATTACTTATACAATTTTGTAAAATATTAACACTTGATAACAATATTGCCAAGTAAAGAGGACACAATCTCATGTCATAAATGACCTCACAAGCCTTAACATGACGTAGTGCAAGTGTTCCAGAGGGGTAGATTTACTGCTTAAACAAAAATGCCTAAAATATACAACCATCGCCTTTTTGAAATTTTAAAACATTCAAATTAATAGAAATAATTTTATCAATTACAAAGATTATGAATATATCTAGTCTCTGAGGAGCTACACTATGCATGTTATAGCAAGGAATCTAAAGAATATCGTCAGAAAGATAATTGTAATATTTTTTATCTCAATATCTAATTTATGTTTTAAAATACATCGTTGCTTAAAATAACAGGTTTAATGTTTCAGATGAAATGACAGTAACGCTTTGGAATAAAAGGAAAAAAAAATCATAGTTTTTACTTTTACTTCATGTATACGTCAAGATACGTCAAGATCGTGAATAAAGTGCATGTAGTCTGACACTGTACAAAACGAACTTCCACTTAACAAAATCCCTTTTTCTAACAGTTTGTAGATACAGCACAACTTCTTACTTAAGAATCATCATTATTAAGTTTTTTTTTATAGAATTGTAAAACATAAAGCGAGGATAGGTCTACAAATTTTGCATTTCAATCATGTTTTTTAAAAATTTTATTGAGGAACGGTAAATCCTTCCTTTCTTCTTGAAAAAAAAAAATAAATGCTGAATTTTGAAAACCAATGACTGCAAAATCAAGGGAAAAAGATCTATAAGTATTAAATGTTTTCTTGTTTCAACTAATACAACAAAGGTTGAAAACAGTTTCCTAATCACTTCTCCTTCCATGTTGTAACTGATCTTCCCTGGAGAATTTCTAGCAATCGTTTAATCAAGTCTTGGAAAATATCTTTGACAATTACCAGAATATCACGACAATTTCTTACAAGTCGTTAACCTTTCTAGAAGGGTAAAATCACAACTCTTGATAATTTCCTGTGGGTAATAATTGACAAGAAATTTAAATAAACTCTCTTCTACTGAGCTATGACTAAATTTATATTTTCTTTCAATATTGTCATAAGCAATCAAAAAATGGTCGTAATGAAAGATAGAACTCCGAAAATCCCTTAAAGTTGACCCTGTGGCTCCTACCATTTTCAGCGCTTCTTCTTTCCGCGTTCCGTCTCGTAAAGGTTCTTCCAGCACGCTTTCTGCCACACTCCCCTCACAAAGGAGAATATAGACTAAAACTGCCATTTTGCCCTCTTTCATATCTAGCCTTTGTTTTATATACTTCTCCAGGCTAAGAATTGGATCCTTTAAAAAAGCTTTAGCGTTCTTCGGAAAATATTGGATTATTTTTCAATAGGCTGCAACATTGAGGGATTCCAAGTGCATTCCCAAGTTTAATTACATCCAGCTTTGTATTTGATGTTATCACTTTATCAAGATCGTGCTTTGTAAACATTTCCACCATTTCTGAACTTTGCATTTGAAAATTCCCAATAGATAAGTCAACAGAAGAATTGATTAAAAATAAGTCTTCATGTATTCTATCGGCTGCTTCTTTGTATATATCATTTCTGATTATTATAATTAAAACATTTCCCTGACAATTATCATTTTTCAACATTGCTTTAATCAAATGTATCTTAGCTTGGAAGTTGTCAACCTCATTTGAAACTGAGAATTCCCCGAATAAATTATCTAAAAATAAAGCGACGTTTGAAGATGGCGATACGGGTCCATATTATTCATCAACGGTGAACACCTGAAGAGGTATCATTCCTCTCTTCTGTAATTCTGTTAAGACATACATCGCAATCGTGGTTTTCCCGGATCTCGGGTTACCTTTTACAAGGACATACCTATTTGACTCTAAAAGTTCTAATACTCTCTGAATTGCGCGTGTTTCAACAAATACATCCTTTATTTTTAGTTCTTGATTTTCTAAAGCAGCTCTTGTTGTATCTAAAAAAATCCAGAAATATCTTCAAATTGGATTAAATATCCACATCAAATGATAATCTATCTATTTTTGGATATATTTTTATCTTCTAAGTTAATTTGTAACAAGGGTATATCAGGAATAAGGTCTTACCAATCTTTGCCCTGATATGCGTATCTGAAAAGGAAAAAAAATACGAGAAAGATAATGTTTCTTGTGGTTCCTTATGAATTCTTACCAAGAATTAGCGTGTGGAGTTCCAGGAGATGTTTAAACCAATTCATATGAAAAGTCTTAAAATCTGAAAAAAAACTTCACCTTCTTTTTTTCATCAGAGATTAATGTCATGTAAAAAAAAAAGATTTACAAATCAGAAACTACATGAATGAATACCTTATCAATGTCGTGAATTTTCTATTAAATATTTACGAATCATCATAGCTATTTTGATGCCATACATCTGTTTACAAATACCTCATTTATTCAACTTTACGTTTTCTTAAGAGAATGATGATAATTAAAGACTGCAGAATTTGATAAAGAAATTGGTAGACAGAAACATTGTTACAGTAATGGAAATGTTTGCAGATGTGCGAAATTTTAAGAAGAAAAACAAGGTTCTTATCATTGCTAACCAGTTAAAATTTTTCGAAGAATTGATATTAAATGTAAGTTAATAGTATACCTCTATTTTGCATACAATTATGTTATATGGAAATATGAAATGGGTAATCTATCAAACATAACAATGAATTAGTACTTTGTTGATTATTTTTAAAAAATGAAGAAAAGCAGTATTACCAAAGCTAAACTTACCAAAATTCTCAAACACCGTGTTTTCTATTTGCTCTGTTAAGAGTAAACATAGCAGAAAAATGTTGTTAATACTTTATAAACTCAAAATCACACTATGTACGTGGAACAAACAATAAATATTTAAAACAGAAAAGATTAATAAAGGCGATGTTATGTATAAAAAAAAAACTTCTCAGAATTAAATGATAATATTGAGCTCTGTATTCAGTACGATTACTTACGTTTCAGTTTCTGTATTTCTTTGGTGTTTTGGTGTATTTCTTTGGTGTTTTGGTGTATTTCTTTGGTGTTTTGGTGTATTTCTTTGGTGTTTTCCTCTACATTTGAAACCACCGACTCTGTTAAATGAAATAGCTATGCTAGAGTTGACTTGCATTAAGGTCTTCATGTTATAGGTTTGTATATTATTGACATTGATATTTTAACGTTTAATGTATCTATATAAATACTTTTAAATGCTTTTAACGTTTTCTGTTTTTCATGTATTATGTATCTTAGTATAGATATGTAATTGTAAGATTTCATATATCCAGACGATTTTCATGTATGGACATGATCAGAAAATTAAATCTCTCTCAGTATTTGATAATAATTATGATATCCATTTGGATGTAAAACAAATGGAGCTACTATACGTTTCACATTAAGCTATGCAAAAATACTAACATACTCTTAAAACGTTTGTTTTTATAAGGATTACAAAGAAACGATGAAGGAGATCAATTTATATTATCTTGATTCAAGTTATTCTTCTCAAAAAAGTAAGACATGCCTTAATAGGGGGAAATTTCTTCATGAAAGCAAATAGCAAATTTCCAACGATATTTAAGATATACATGTATAGTTCTAGGAACCAATTATATATTCTTTGTTGTTTTTTACATGATTGAGTGCATTGAAAGAGATAGACATGATTTGGCATTAAACAAAATAATTTAATTTTAGTTGTAACTTGTACTAGTAATTTGATTGGGTAAAAGATTTCATCCATTTTGTATAACAAAACTAGCCTATGTCACTATATATATATTATTTAGATCAAAAATGTATTACTCCGCTTTACATAACTTTTAAATATTCATAATTCAAGGAAGCTTTAAACCCTAACAGACACTTTTTTTAGCACTCAGAGAAAAATATGCATATTTAGACTTTTTATCTCATAAATTATGTAATTAACGGTAAATAACAACTAATTTAATCCTATAGCTAACGGCAGTTCACTCTAACTGCATAAAATTACCGAATAAAACCCAATAAATAGAGCTCTTTAGTAGGCAGGGTTTAGAGCGTCCTTAAAGCCTTTTCCTGGAGGAAACTATTTTCTCTTTGTCTACATTGAAATTAAATTATAAGGAATGAAGCTTATTTAAAATTATGTAATACGATATAACATAACAGTTTATGCTCTTTTATTACTTCAGTAACCGCTTCGCGTATAACAAAAGTTGAAATAAGCTTATTCCTTAAATCTATATACCAGTAGTCTTACCAAATATTGCAAGCTGTTTTATCCATTTCATTTCCTGCTCCGGGTTCATGTTGACTGTTTTGATAAAGTCTACCGATGTTTGATATTTTGAAACGCCAAAATAAATATCAACATCTTCGGCAATTTTGCGAATCTTCATAAACTCAAGTTGGAAATCGGCATCAGGTATACCTATATCTACAGCATGTCCGTAGTGTTTGTTTCTGATGAACCTTATACGCTCTATATTTGCCGATACACTTCTGTCTGTAGGGTCGGGATCATTACCCCAACCCGTATTGTGAGCAGGTAGTGTAGTCACATTATGCAAGAGAATATAAAGCAGGGATATATCCATATCGGAATAGTTTCCACCATAGATATTTGACGGTGGAGGAAAAATCAAATCAGCTTGCGATTTATTGAATGGGTTCTTCTTTTCTGATTTTATCCATTTTTTAACTCTCCTGGACAGGTCAGTCGTTGGAACCTCGTTGAGAAGTACATCCCTCATCATGTCAGCACATGGTCCCAGTATCAGGCGGGAGGTTCGTGCTAAGTTTGTTGTTTGTGGTGTAGACGCGTATTTTGAACACGACATGATCAGGTTTCTGTTTGTATTCCAACTGTTGCAGTTTATCCTGAAAATACACGATGCTTTAAATTATATATATTTATTACCTTTAATTAATAAATATCTGTCTGTTCATTTTCCCCTCATGGGTTATGGGTTTTGAAATTTATTTAGATTATGCGAGGTAATGATCATTTGATGGCTTTATAAAGTGCTACTATTATATACTAAGTTTACTTTCAATTTAATGTATTGAAAACGAAAACGAATTATAAATGACAAATTTGAATTTAGATTGACTCAAAAAGGATGCATTTTTAAAATACCCCAGGTATTTCTAAAAAAAAATCTAGAATACAAGGGAACCAGGTATCTCAATATATACTAGTGTTTTAAAATTAATAAAAAAAAACAATGTACAGGGCATAACTGTTATAGAATTTTCCAATCTATGCCAATATAATAACATTCCTTTGATTTTATCATATCAATATAATATGGACACGTTCCAAATTCTAACATTACTGCAAAATTTGCGCATTGCTTATGAACCAGCAGTATAAATATTCAAAACTTTAAATTTAGTTTGTCTGGTTCTGAAAAAAATATATAAATTGTCAGTTGAGATACCATTTGTGAATCGTGAGGATTAAACATATTCCACTGTACGTATATTGTGCTTCCTTCACCTTAGCTACAAAATTAATTAGTACTTAAATGTACTTTTTTCTAGTACATGTAATCTACAGCTTGTCGATTGCATGCATATATATATGATTGTTTTTGGTATAAGTGCAATCATTTAACTGATATTCAATTTCTCTGTTTTACCCTAATCAATCATTAATTCTTAAATAAATAATTTTTTCTGAGCACATTTTGAAATACAACTTAAATTAAAAAAAATTAAAATTGATTATTTCTATAAATAACAATTGGGAAGAATTTTTTAAAAAAATCTTGTAAGAAGTGGAGTGTAGAAAGAAATTTTAAAATCATTTATAGTTATTATTCATATGAACATATGGAATATTTCAAGCCCATTTTTTTTTACAAAATTAAACTAAAGCAAGAACAACTTTCTCCAATGTAAAACCCATTGGACATCTCCACATCTTAAAATTTAAGTTATTATTTAGTTAGCTATTATTCATATGAACATATGAAATATTTCAATCTGATTTCTTTTCCTTTTTTTATATAAAATTGAACTAAAGAATGAACAATTTTCTCCAACATAAAACCCATTGGATATCTCCACATGTTAAAATTTAAGTTATTTTTAGTTAGCTATTATTCTTATGAACATTACGAATATTTCAATCCGATTTTTATTTTTTTTTAACAAAATTGAACTAAAGAATGAACAATTTTCTCCAATATAAAACCCATTGGACATTCAGAATCTTAGAATTTTTATAGAGTACTTTGTCAGAGAATTTTCCGCAAAATCTATAAAGGAACATGTTGGAAATTCTTAAAAATCTTCAAACAATAAAAAAATTGTAAATAGTTTATAAAACACTGACCCTAGTAAAATTCAGAGGTGCATTCAGCATTTTACCCGGAGTAAACATCCATTGTTGACTGATTACACAGCACTAAGTCCCATGCATTGTTTAGGTATACGTTATATTCTTAAGAATTTAGAAAATGTCGACTTTAAACGAAGTTATTGTAATCCTTGTTGCCTCAACTTATCTGTCAGTTACATGCCTTGGTTTAACATTTGACTACTTAGAGTATGTTCTTTGGAGACGTAAGTATTTAATTACATTTGTCAAAGTAATTGAACGTAATTAATTACATTTGGAAAATCAATGTAATTGTAAGTAATTGATAAAATTAACAATGTATTTGAAAGTATTTAATTACATTTTAAAGTAATTGGCCCCAACCCTGCTAATTTCATTGCAAATGATGCAAGTAATAAATTTCTAAAATATAAAGAAATTGTAAACCTTCTGTGATTGTCAAATTCTACCCTTCTGAAACCATCCTTATTATTCTACACAAGTATTTTTTACTTCAAATTCCATTTTACAAATTCCATTTCTGCAACTTTGAATAAAAATTCAAAAACTACGCGGTGAAACAAATTCATTTTATTCATTAAAACATGACCCAAGGTGTAATTTTCAAAATTTATGACAAACGTTCGTTTGTATCATCTGTCCTTTATTCATCTTTATCTCTTAAGTTATTAAAACATCCAAATATGAAACATATATATGTGACAAATTCTGAATCATATCTTTTGCAAGTTCACTAGGATATATCAAGTCTATAATCATGACTGAGACAACGTTGTCAATATCTAAATGTTCATTTGATGGTAATAGGAAGTATTTGCTTCTTCTCATTCAGACGTTTTTGAACAAAGTATTCAGGTCACTTTTAAAGGGTCATAATCAGTAATCATTGACAATCCAACAGTTTGTTGGAAGACTGTTTTCTGAAGATTGCTTAAATGTTGCAAAAGAGGACAATTAAACAGCATCCTCAATTTAGAATGCGTGTGTAAAGAGTCAGAGTAAATCTTTAAATAAGTTTCTTAACGAGGCCGAGTCTAATTATTTCTGCCCTAGGGATTTTGATAATATTTTGATAATTAATTTTTTGTGTTATATTTAGTTTTTTAGGATTAAAAAATCGAATGTTTACCTCCCCGATTTCTTAGGGGGCTATCTCAAATGCTGTCAAACTTCACTATTGGACCCTATGGGAATTTGTTGGAAAATTGCAAAATTATGACATTTTTTCCAAATTTTTTGTATTTCTGCACTAGGAATTTTTTTTCATTCAAGTAAATGAAAGTTAATGTAAAAAGTTACTAAATTGTGTAATTTCAAAAAAGTTTACCATCTTGAATGGTCTAGGTAGTAGTTACTAAGTTTATTTTTCCGAAGCCAAATACCACTAAAATTGACATATTACGGTACAAATTCATATCCTTGCAGATAAATTATCGGCGCATACAATTTTATTCGGCAAAAATAGCAATTTTTAGATTGCTAGTATGTTTATTGGGAAGTTATGTCATAAGTTTTTTGTATAATATTCATGGACGTCTTGAACATACAAGCGAGTCATACGTCATTCTTTAGCGTCATGCATTGCTTACAAAATCCGAATATAGTGACGTTGTTAGAGCCACTTCAACGTTCTTTTTCCAATTATTGTCGTAAAATCACATTTCCAGATCAGCAGGAGTTACAAATAATGTTAATTTTGTATTAAAATTAAAATAATTTTCAAAGGTGTACTGTCACACAAATGACTGCATGAAATTAATAAGCTGCGCAATGTGATGCGCACTCGAATTAGACTCGGCCTCGTTAATTATCAATTTCAGAAAAGAACGACTTCCCTTGATTTTTCTGAAAAGCTGTTGTCAATGATCAAGAAAACGACTCATAAAAGAGGTAAATAATGAAACTTGACCGAGGAAAATACGACTTAAAAACGATTTAAGTCAAACGCCTAGAAGTAAGCATCTCCTCTATTGAATAGATATACCTTTCGTGAGTCCTCTTCTTTAAAGAGGCTGGGGGTCCAACAACTTAACCATTGATTAAGCACCAGATTTAACTTATTTTTTAGATACTGTATCTTGAGCTGTCAACATTCATTTGGCAAAGAAAAAAGTCATGCAATTTAGTTTTAAATTTTGATAATTTTTTGTATCTCTTTATATGGAGCTCTTCTTTAAAAGAGGTCGAAATAATCTGAAAATGGCTGCAACCCAAAGCCTTGTTAAAACGTAAAAAGGTTAAATCTGTATGTCAAAATAAATATACATTCAAAGAAATGTATGAAAAATCTCATCCAAAGGAGGACCTAAGAATTTATTGCAGTAATTATTTTGATCGAAGAATTTTCGAAATATTGATTTTTAATGAGACATTAGAAATTGCTGTAACATCAATCTTTTCAATATTAGACTGTCTTAGTTTAAAAATTGCTTGTTCCCGGAACCTGCGGCTGCAAAGAAAATCAGATGGAAAACGAAAGACTCAGTTGCACATAAGGGAGGAGTTGACGATAGGAAGATTGAGTTCCTCTCATTTGACTCCATTTATGGTGGCTTATCTGCCATATAATGTAGCGTCAGAAAAAACTCAAAAATAAACAAATGTGGCAGATTCTTTGGTGTCAAATATTTCAAATTAAATGGGACACTTTAAATCGATATATAGATGGAAATGAACACTTTTAGTTCATAGAGAGTGTTGATATATCTTGATGTCGAATTTAGTACAACAACAATTTAGTATAGCGCATTCAAAGTCGAATGGTAATCATCAAAAAAGTTTCCTTGTAAATTTAGGCTGTAAAGGATGATTCGACATAACTAGCTGCTATCTGGGGCCCCTTTTTCCACGAAGAATAATATTTAATCTAACAGTGGTTGTAGTTTTCAAACATGAGTGAGTAAATACGACATCTTTTGACTTGTTTCAATAATTTAGACAAATTTAATTATAAGGAATATTGCATTATCTTTGATTTTTTATACCCTATCACAGATAAATTCGATCAGGTTTGTGAGAATATGTTCTGTTAAGACAAGCAAATTTGTGGATCAAAGTACAATAGAGGGATATGCATGTCAGGGAAGACCTTATATGGCTATTGTTATTATTTTGCTCATAGTCATTGTCCAATCCGATGACAGAACAACAAAACATCCTAGTTTACTACGTTATCTCTTTATCACACACGTTGCGTAGGTCAATTTACCTGTTATAACTTTCTACATTTCAAACGTTTATAATGATCAGCCAATGCTATATATACATTATGTGTAGATCTAGCGAATTGCTCACCAAACACGCTACAAAACTTTAAACTATAACGAATATTTATCAATTGTTGTAAACTTATATGAATTTTACTGTGATCTCGGAAATGATACTTATGTAGATACGTGTCTAATCTGTGACTTAAATGCGAAAACATTATCGGATAGCAGTAAAATTCCAAGCATATTTTTATAGTATTTTGTAGTACTTGCTTGTAACGAATTTCATTTAGCTGATTGGTCAGTTTGAAA
Source organism: Saccostrea cuccullata (assembly GCF_032062105.1). NCBI lineage: Eukaryota > Metazoa > Mollusca > Bivalvia > Ostreida > Ostreidae > Saccostrea > Saccostrea cuccullata. The sequence continues at coordinate 949 of NW_026926886.1, read as the reverse complement.
GTATGAACAGTACCTCGATTAGCATATGAATTTATTCTTAAGTCAGAAAATCTAGTGTCCGTTGATCTGTTCATAATGGGAAAGTCCAGTTAGATTTTATAATTAAAAAATAAAATGTGAGCGCAGTTAGGTATAATTTTCTCCTTACACATATAGGTAGATTTCAATAAAATACAGTGACCAGCCAACGGAGAAAACTGTACCAACATGGGCTCGTATATTTTAAGGGCTTCAAAGAGTGGGGCGGGGTTAAAAATAAAATGGGAATTGGATGTATACCCCTATCCCAATTAAAGATCTTTATCCTTCAACATGTTCAAATCACGTTTCTATTATTTTATTAAAAATAAAATTCTATAAATGTACACATATCAGCGATTGATTTAATAAAAAAAATTGAGTTAACTTTAAAACTATTTACGAGATATTTCACTTTTAATACTTCAGAGACAGCCTCTATAAATGTGTACAACAACAACCAGACCCAATCTGACCGAAAGCAGTCCCAGAGCATAGTCCCACGGCGTTCCAATCAGTCCCGACATTTAGTCCAGAAAGCAGTCCCAGTAATCCCAATGGGCGTGGTCTATTATTTACTGGGCGGAGCTAACCCAGAAATTAGATTCCCAATAAGCAATTAAATTATAAAATACAGTTGAAATTTACCCTGATCAACAAATATTAGGAATTCTTACATTTACGCGACAGTCATTAATTTCTGAACAATGCACGCATAAAAATAATTTGAAATAATTTTATTGAAGGAAAATACTTTAACACCTATGAATTACACAAATATTTATTCATAATCATGTGGTAAATTAAACTTTCATCAAAATAGTTCAATTTCAGTTTTAAGATTGTTTGAAGTCAATCTCTCCATGCTTTTTTAATTCTTAAAAAAATGACTTACCTTAAGAATTCATTCTAGAGTGCTCCCACATTCTAA
>NW_026926885.1:0-29309 GCF_032062105.1 Saccostrea cuccullata | reverse complement strand
ACGGTAGTAATGGGAAGTTTGAAAACTTTGACTTGGTTGAATGTGATGAACCTAGAATTCTGAACGACGAGTTAGTAGCTGTCGGTAGTCTTGTCGAAAGAGGTAAAACCATTCAAGAATCTTTTATTCTTTACAAAAAGTTTTGATTGTTTTAGAGAAAAAATTGTTGTTTTTTTTTCATACTTATATTTCTATATATTAACTCACCTTTTGTCGTTACATTTGGACGATAGCATAATAATAATAATAATAATAACTAGATGTGAAACTCGTTGCGAGCAACGAGAGGTCTTCCGTCCGATTCCGGAAGGAAAACGTTAAATCGAGCAGAAAAATTGAAAAAGATTTGCACACAAGGGGGATTGAACCCAAGTCGCCAGCATGAAACTCCAACGCACTAAATACTACGCCATCGCGACCTCTACTCTTAATCTACTTGTATATATGTACAAAACAGTGCTTCTGTCTTAAAATTATGAAAGGCAGGTCACTTTTCAAAATTTAGCGATAAACACCACGAGTTAATCTTTGCGCCTTTTCTTTGGAATGTTCTATTAAATAGGTGTCATATCTTCAATGAAGTTAAAAAAAGAACGTTCTTATAGTCTATTCAAGGTTTACAAAGTATATTAACACATTTTACAAATTCCATATTGTATATATGCATTTAACACTAAAGCGGTGAAACAGTTATGAATTTTTAACTTTTTTCAGTTTCCTTTGTATCCCCAAAGTGAACTATGCCGATTAGTAAGTCGACAAAGGTTGAAATGTTTCGCCAAAAAACATGGCTCCTCCTACAGCGGTCGTGGAATCAGATATCATTATTGATCAATAACTCTGAGACAAGAATGCTTAAATAAACTCCATGAAGCGATCTTTTATAAACATCTTATTTTTGTCTTATTTATTAGTTTAATATGACACAAGTGTGCATAGGAAAAACAGTTGTTAAGATTTATACTTAAAATTTTAATTGATATTCTTTTTTGAGAAAGCATTACTTATAAGCATGATTAAAGATCTGTTTTTCCATGGTGCACAAAAGATATTAGGTGTCGAATTTCCTTTGCACACTTAGTCTTTTACCAATTATAGAAGACGTTAGTTTGACACAGAACTGCAACGAAACTACGACGTGACAATCCAAGTATTCCTTTACATTTCATTTATCCTTATCTTACTTTCGTTCAAGCAAACGCTCGGCTGCCTCCGTAAACCCCTATTGCGAAATGTCGGCGTTGACAGAGACAGCCGCCATTTTGGACCCGCTTCAGATTTTTGAATGCTAATATCTAGAGTTAAGATTTATCAACATTCAAACAAATTATATAGTAAGCATTATAAGAATGGTTTCTATTATCATACCAAAAATAAATGAAAAATACTGAAAAACAAAAAAGTTAGAAAATACGATTTTTTTAAATTTGCATCTCGTAACAACCGGAAGTACTGACGACGCACGAGAAGGTGATTCTGCAAACCACAAAGTGACAAACTATCGTCTCCAATAAGTCTCCAGGTCATATCTTTAGCTATTTTTGAGAAAAAGGGGCGACAAAATTGCATTTAAAAATCAGGAAATCGTCCATAACTTGGCACCATAAGCGAATTTTCCAAATTTCTCTTCGGATGTAACAACTTCATATAATGGCACATATTTTGTGAAAGTTTCATGAAAAACCGCTGAATAGTTTTCGAGAAATCGCCTGCACAAAATTTTGTCAAAAAAAAGAATAATAATAATAAGAATAATAAGAAACAGTAGAATCACTATAAGGTCTTCCGTGAAGACGGAAGACCTTAATAATAATGCTTTATTTAAAGAAGGTAACCCGATTAGTACAAAGTACTATTCTTCCCCGGGGCCTTCTATATTTCAAACAATATACATAAAATGGTACAATCGAACATATATACAATGTACATGAAAATGATAAGCTCATTTTATAACTTCATAATCGAATGTAGCATACAAATTAATGAAAATATAGGACAATAAATAAGTCAATATACAAAGTTTAAAAGACATAGTTAATAACAATAACAAGGACATCTATAATAATAAAAATTACAGACATTGGCTAATTATAACTTTTTCCAAATTCTTTCTAAAAACAGGTAAAGATGGCGATAATTTAACATGTAACGGTAGACTATTCCATAAATGTACACCTGAATATTGTAAAGAGTTTGTAAATAAGATTGTTCGATGCTTTGGTAATCGAAGATTATAATTGAATTCTGAATGTAATGAGTATGATTCAGAACTGTGAAAAATAAAAAGATTCTGGATATATTCTGGGCTCATACCATAAAAAGTTTTATACAATAAAATACATTAATGAAACGTAACTAACTCAAAAACATTTAACCATCCTAGTTTTTCAAACAAAGGCTTAGGTGGTTGGTCAGGTGCTGCATCAAGAATAATTCTAGCAGTCCGTTTCTGAAGCTTATGAATTCTCTCAATGTTACATTTGGACGTATTACCCCAGACTGTGAGACAATAGTTTATTGTAGGCAAAATGTATGCATTATAGAAAAGTTTTCTTGTACTTAATGGAAGAAATTTCTTAATCTTACGGAGCGTAAATAATTTGTATCTCAGGGATTTACAAACTGCATCAACATGACAATTATACTGAAGAGATTGATCTATCTGAATACCTAGGAGTTTTTCAACTTCAACATTTTCCAAGTTTTTGCCTGAAATTTTTGCATCAAGTACTGGGTTATTTACTCTTGATCTTTTTTGTTGTGTACACATAAGCATGCATTTTGATTTGTCTGTGTTCAGTATCATTTCATTCTGTAAACACCACTTTTCAATTTCACGTAAATCAGAATTTAAACGTGTTTCAATATTATGTACATTGCTGTTAGGTAAATGCAGAGTTGCATCGTCCGCAAACATATCAATATTAGAGTAATTTACACATAAAGGAAGATCATTTATATACAATAAAAATAGGAGTGGGCCTAAAATGGATCCCTGTGGTACCCCTGCTGTGATAGGTAAAATATCGGAAGAACATGCGCCAATTTTTACACTTTGCTTCCTTTCGTTTAAATATGACTGGAACCACTTGATTGTTAGTGAATCAAAATTATAATGTCGTAATTTCTCTATTAAGATATCATAACTGACTAAATCAAACGCCTTACTAAAATCTAGAAAAGCTATGCCAATTAAATTTCCTTGGTCCATTTCATGCAACCAGTTATCGGTAAGTTTGGTTAGTGCTGTTTGGCAAGAGTGGAATTCCCTAAAACCAGACTGTGAGCTCATAATGAGGTCAAAAGCTCTCGTAAATTCACGTACTTGATTAGCAATATGCTTTTCAAAAATTTTTGACAAAGTTGGTAGGATTGATATTGGACGGTAATTACTGGGATCACTTTTATCGCCTTTCTTATATATGGGGGTGACTTTAGCATGTTTCAGCTGGGAAGGGAAGATGCCATTAGTAATGCTAGTATTAATGAGATGAGTTATGGGTTTAGAAATTACATTTGCAGAAAGTTTTAAGAGACGGGGACCAATGAAATCTACATCTGCTGATTTATTAATGTCAAGTGAGCGTAGCATAGTTAAGACATCATCCAGCTGGCTTATAGGAAGTAAGCTAAACACATTTTCATCATTGAGTTTGGACTTCGTGAATTCTTTTAATTTTTGAGAATTAAAGCTATGGTTTTGTGTTTTAGTTAATAAATTGTCAGAAATTCTTGTGAAATGCTCATTAAAAACATTTACGATTAGTTGTAAATCATCAATTTCTGATTCATTGTCTTTAATAAGAGTCGGAGAAACATTTTTTGACTTGGAAGCTAAATGATTAAGATAGCTCCACATTTCTCTAGGATTAGAGCTCTCCTCAATTGCTGATTTGTAGTACATACATTTTGCATTATTAATCAACAGAGTAACTTTATTTCTCCAATGACGAAAATTATCAAAGTCTTTATGTTGATGATAGTAATCTCGTAACTGTCTAGCATCATTAATTTCTGGTGTGAACCATTTCGGACGAGACTCGGTTTTTACACGTTTAGTTTTTACCGTAGCATATTTATTGAGAATGGTATTAAACATGCTGTAGAAGTTTTCCAATATATCATTAGGATTTTGCAAATTCGTAAGAACATTAAAATTGGCACTTTGTAAATCAGAGAGAAATTCTTCCTCATTAAAATTCTTAAAATCTCTGTATTGAATTTCAGTGTGTTTTCCCTTACGCTGCATGCTGTTAGATTTACGTGTTGCACAAACAGGGTAATGGTCAGAGATAGCTATGGGTGGTACTTGAATTTCGCAGATGTTATCAGGTTGGGTAGTGTAAAAATGATCAATAAGGGTACATGAGGTGTTAGTTATTCTAGTAGGTATGGTAATTAGTTGAGTAAGTCCAAATTCTTCAAGAGCAGATGTCCAAGATTGAGGGGGGTCTTTAAGCAAATCTACATTAAAATCACCTGTAAGTATGATTTCTTGGTCATCACAGCAGGGGGCACGATTTATCTCTCTCGCTAGGTCTTCCACCCAGCAGGAGGGGGCAGATGGTGGGCGGTATGCAGAACAATAAAGTATAGATTTTGTGTTCTTTAAATTAATTTCTAACCATATTGTCTCAATGTTACTGATTTCTAAATCTTTTCGACGTTTATAGGATAAATCATTTGAGATATAAATTACTATTCCACCACCTGCCTTATTTTGTCTATCTTTTCTTTCAAGTACATAGCCATCTATACTCAAATCTGAATCACTAATATGGTCCTGTAAAAAAGTCTCACAAAGCCCCAGTTCATCCATAGATCGTTCATTTTGTAGAATTAATTTCAGTTCGTCCAATTTTGGTATAAGATGACAAATATTAAAATTTTCAAAACGCAAACCCTTTTTTACAAGACCAAATCCAGTGGTCACTGGAGTACATTTATTAGCTGTGCTTATAGTTTTGTTTGAATTAAGATTTTCACATGCAAGACTTTTGTTAATCTTATTTTTATAAGGAATATTACAAATATTTTATGATACATTGTTATTTTTCTTTCCATTAAAGGCCCTAATTGGCAGTGGGAAGATCAAGATGGAGGAAAAGGAAGTATTGGAGTGGTATACAAAACGAAACGGAATTCTGTCGTTTATGTAAATAATTCTAGCAATAATTTGATATGTGAAAGAGATATGAAGAAAACTTAATAATTGCTCGTATGTTGAGAAAATTGTCAATATTATAGGTAAGATGGCCAAATTCAAATAAAAGCAATTACAGATTTGGTTATGATGGAAAGTTTGATGTCCAGTTGTGGTATGTACCTATCCATAGTCAAAAACATCATATACTGATACCTTTATTATTTTATTTTACTATTTTTCAAATTCATTTTGTTTATGATATTTTAGTGACCCATTTGACTCGGAGGTAATTAGGAGGTTGAGACAACAAAAGCAAGAAGCTGGAGAAATAGCTTCTAAATTAGCAAATGAAACCAACAATACAAAATGTATGCTCATCAATTGACCATGAATATTATTCAATTTGGAGTTAAGTTATTAGTAGAATAAAATATCGGATTTTTTAAATGATCTGTAAAAATCCCACGTTGTGTTATCCACGAAAAGTTTGTCTACAATGCATTATGTATTCAAATAATAAAATTGTTTGGTTGAGAGAAGCAACTGTGATTTTTCATTAAATGCATTTATTTACAAGCGCCTGAGATCGAATCTCGAGAGGACGAAAGAGGGAGAACACATCTTTCTATAAGAAGTCTTATTGTTACGCCTTTCGTGAACGGATCCGTCCTTCCTTATGGTAAAAATCCAAATATATCTAAATGTGACGATCCGGGAGATGTTCATCACTACAGTAAAACTTCGGGATTCATCGATGACAAGCAGGAGAATGAAGCCGATGCCGAATCTCCTCCTACAGATATCTGGCAATTTAGAGGCGAAGATGGTCAGTGGGTAAACTTCTCTAAAGAAATGAGTCAAAAGATCGATACTGATTACAGGAAGAATAATAGAGGCACGGTACTTATTAACATCCGGGACAACTGGTAAGATTAACATATTTTATTCTGGGCAAATGACCGATTGTTTTGAAATACGTAACATCTGCGGCTTCAGAGGGTTTTTTTAAAATATGATAGACTTTTACATACTCATATATTGGCAAAGTATTTTGAAATCATTTTTTAAATGAAAAGATGTTTATTGAAAAATTTAAATATAATTTTCTTCCATAATTTGTTTAAGAGAGTTATCAGAGTTTCTTTTACACAATTCTTTTTTTCCTTTCCTAAGGACACAAAAATTGCCGAGGAAAGAGCTAGAAAATGTCGAATACTAATGAGCAACTGTCTATGGCACGCCAAATTCACAAAAATGAGATAAACCTAGTTTCACATTTGATAAACTAGGTTTATCGACTGTAAACTATAGTTTACAAACCGTAAACTACAGTTAACGATTCGTTAAGTATAGTTTTCATCCGTAAAACTATATTTAACGGTTGTTAACTATAGTTTACGAATGATAATCTAAGTTTATCTGTCTGTAATAAGCGTTAACAATAGTTTTTGTTGATAAACGTAGATTCACCTTTGTAAACTATAGTTTACAATCGTAAACTATAGTTAAGAGTTGTTAATCATAGTTTCACAAATCGTGAAACTATATTTATCAGATCGTTAACTATAGTTAACGGTTTGTAAACTATAGTTTACAAATCGTGAAACTGTATTTATCAGATAATCTATGTTTTGCAATCGCAAATGATTGTTTTCAGTGTTAAGTATAGTTTACGGTTGTGAAACAAAGATTATCGCGTTAACTATGGTTTACGGATGTAAAATATAGATTAACGTTGTTAAGTATAGTTTACAGTCCGTAAACTATAGTTTACAACCGATAAACCTAGTTTATCGACTGTGAAACTATGTTTAGCTCATTTTTGTGAATTTGGCGTGCCATAACTGTCTTCATTTACATTTTTACATTTACCGGAATTGAACATTTATAATTACTTTGTTATTTACAGATGTATTAAGTGTTAGAGAACCAAGAAGTCAAAAGATTTTTAAAATTTAATGAATTACTTTGCCAGAACATTGCAAAAAACCTAGCTAAAAGGTTCTTTATTTGATTATCCGAGCTGTTTAGCCCTCGTAAGAGTTCACCATGGTGTACTTTTGTTTATCTTTAAGGTACAGGGTCGTACTGTCGAAGATGAAGAAGATTGATATTAGAACAAGACAAAGCACTGATATCCGACTTCTCGAAGGCAAGAGTGACAAAAATAACTGACTGTTGTCTGAACATTGGCAGTTCCCCTGAAATCAAACCATTCTTGGCATTAATTCTTACAAAAACATTAAGCTTTTCAGATGTATTTAAATAACTAATTAAATATACTTTTCATGTCCTATTTCCATTCTTATGTCAATACGATAATAATATCCCAGTGAGCTTGAAATGAAAGATACCACCGAGTCTGACAAATCTGTCTCATACTTGTTTATTTTACTTTAGAAAGACTTTAATGGTAATCTAACTATATGCTGTATGATAAACGTGATGACTTTAACTTTTCAGTCAACTTCCCTTACTTACATGACTTATGCAGCAATATATATATATATATATATATATATATATATATATATATATATATATATATATATATATATATATATATATATATATATATATATAGACTCCCACCTATATCTTATGCCCTCTAGCTGTCATCCCCCACACACTTTTAAGGGAGTGCCTAAGGGTCTAGCCACCAGAATTCGACGCATCTGTTCGTCCCCTGCCTTATATCAGGAGCAAAGTGATCTTCTTAAGTCCCACTTATGCAAAAGAGGCTACAATGCCCGCACCGTACAAACAGCTATTGATGAGATGGCGGGACATGACAGGCAAAACCTATTACGCTACAAGGAGAAAGACAATAGCGGCAGGGTCCCTCTGGTAACCACATACCATCCCGTCCTTAAGAACCTTAGCGATATCCTTCAAAAGAACCTACCAATTCTCCATTCAAACAAACGAATGGCAGAGGTCTTTAAGGAACCCCCATTGGCTGCATACAGACGCCCAAGGAACCTAAAGGACATGGTAGTAAGAACCAGACTGGACAACCCATTACCTAACGGGGGCTTTAAAACTTGCTCTGACAGAAGATGTCTTCTTTGTAAGCACAGCTTTGACACAGACAGTTTTAACAGCCCTGTTACAGGCCGCAGCTACAAAATACTAGGGAATTGTCCTGTCATACTGACAACTGCATTTATCTCATCAGTTGCAAAGTTTGCTCCAAACAGTATATTGGTGAAACAGGAGATCTCCGCAGGAGAGTCAATAACCACCGTTCGACCATTAGGACCAAAAAACTCAATGAACCCGTTGGGGAACATTTCAACCTTGAGGGTCACAAATGGGAGGACATGACAGTAGTGGTGATTGACCATAACCCAAGATGGACAGATGCTCAGAGAAAAAGCAAAGAAAAGTTCTGGATGCACAGATTGAAGTCATTCCGCCCTAATGGTATTAACAAACTGAATGACTTCACCAGAATGAACGTAAACTAGACCCAATTCCTGATGATACTAAACAAGATTATTCTCTCAATTTAGTGTAAACTCTACAGTTAATTTGCGTCACCAACTCTCGAACAACTCTCATAACTATGTATTGCTTACACCTTTGTTAATTATTTTTTCCCGGTAATAAGTCCTTAAATATTTCAAAATTTATAATTGATCATAATTCATATGTTTAAATATCCCTGCTATATTATTTTTCTTCGATTATTCTTTATTAAGTAAAGTTACGCCATTTTGAGAGAATGAAACAATGTACGATTTACTGATTGTCGTAATTAATTAGCATAATTAATTCGTTCAATTATGTAAATCGCACTTCACCCGAGTATACCCGATAGACCGGTGTCGCATAATATTTGGTCCGCCTCGTTTAAAGGTCCGACCGGTGTCGCATAATATACGTTCCGGGTAACTTAGCGTTCCGGCCGGAACGCTAAATACCTATAATATTGGTTCCGGGCCATAATAAACGTTCCGGCCCGCGTAAGATTGGTTCCGGCCGTAAAAAACGTTCCGGGCAACCAAGCACCCTATTAAACTCTCTATTTATATTTAATATTAGTTGTTAATTTTAATTTTCTTCTTTCTTTTATACCTTCGTATATGATACAGCAGGATTTAATCTTAAGACAACATATATGTTTACATTTCAAGTCAGAATATGCGGTCTTTTTACCAGAGACATTATATATTTATTGATGCCTCTGATTTAAATATATTAATCCACGAAATTCCAGTTGATTATTTTGATTCTTTGTAAACAAAAGAAGGTGTGAAACTTGTTTACATTGACATACCCCCATCGTGCTGTTTTACGACACACTTGGCTTCTATCGATACGAATAATTGCGCAGTCTTGCGAATCGCTGTAAGCACACATGACCACCCTGATCAGATGACAATGTTGATAGATTAATTATATTTACGATAAAATACTTTAATTTTTAGATAATATTTTAATTTCCTTACAATTTTTTTTAAACACCCATACATGTAGTTGCGTTTTTTTAAAACCACATAATTATATAAATAAATTAAAATACAAGAACATAATGGGAAACGAGTGCATGCCGGATCTAAAAAGGGAATTTATAATTTAAGCATTTAATACGAAGGAAAAGTGTTTCCCGTTTGTTGATTATTTTTCTTCGTCAGGTGAAGTTTTTTTTTTTTTTTTTTTTTTTTTTTTAATTTTAATGTTATATGTCAACAAAACATGCACATGATCAACTTGGAAATGTTTCAATGACACGGCTAAAAACTTTTGAATAAAATTCAACTCATTTTTATTTATGCACGAAAGTACAAGTACATTTGTATTCATTTGTAAAAATAACACTGAAGAAGAAATGTATTTCAGACACAGATCTGTATTTTACTATTTATATGAATAGCATTGTGAAGTCTGCTTACCCCCCCCCCCCTTCCCCTGCAGTGAACAATAGACAAAAAACTTGATTTGCTTGGTATGAAATTTTCTATATTTTAATTAACAATTTGTTGAATGTATTCAACAAACAAAGGAGTCTTAGTGGGGAAGGCAACCGCGAACGTTTGTTCTATCGCCTACCTGATTTTTCAAAAGACATCTTTGAATGACTTTTCTTATAGATATAATGGGTTTTTTTTACGAACTTTCAAAAACTATAATTATTTGGAAAAGAAGAAAACGTTTCACTTTAATTCTGATAAAACGTGTATTTCCGCTCTAGAACTCTATGGGAATGTAAAATCTTAATTTAAAATGAAAACCTGCAGGCATGCTTATGAAGCTATCGTAGGACTAAGACATCTCTTAAGACGAACTTACGACATATCTTAGTCTTAAGTGAGGCCATCGAAGCTATCCTATCTTAGGAGACCTCCTAATCTTAGTCCTAACTTTAAGATGACTGCGGACATGTCATATCTTAGGTGATTTTAAGAAACGCTGGTGTCAGGAAAACAAGTAAGAATGTTTTTCGTTTAAATAAATCAACTATTTACTGTAAATTAATGATTTCTTTAATGAACTAAATCCATTTATGAACATCATACCGTGTGAATATATGTATATGCCTGTACAAATAGAAATGGAGAGAACAGTTAATAAGAATGCGCTCATTGACATGTATGCATTTAAAGATTAAAACATTGAAAAAGATTTATTCAAGTCCTTTCTAAGTAGATAAAAATATACAATTGTTTTTTATTGGAACAAAAACGGAGTTATAGGGGGGGATACATTCAAAAGATCTAAACCAATCTGCTGCGTTTATTGGTTTAAGCCGATTTAAATAATAAAAACAGCAGAGAAACAACACATATTCAAAAAATTAAAGAAAGTTTATAGAGATGACTTCCTCTTCGTGGAAGAGAGAGAGAAAGAGAGAGTTTGTTGATCAACTTGGACAAAGAACAAGAAAAGATGTTATATGAAACAACTAAGTAGCAAATAGATATGAAACATCTTTCAGTAATTGCAACCCGGAACGTTTATTATGGGCATAATTTTTGGTTCCGGGCTAACTTGGCTTCGTCAAAATCTGGAAAACAACTAAGTAGCTAAAAGATATGAAATATCTTTCAGTAATTGCAACCCGGAACGTTTATTATGACCATAATTTATGGTTCCGGGCTAACTTACCTTCGTAACAAAATGGAAAAGAAACAACTAAGTAGCAAAAATATATGAAATATCTTTCAGTAATTGCAACCCGGAACGTTTATTATGACCATAATTTTTGGTTCCGGGCTAACTTAGCTTCGTCAAAATCTGGAAAACAAACAACTAAGTAGCAGAAATATATGAAATAACTTTCAGTAATTGCAACCCGGAACGTTTATTATGACCATGATTTTTGGTTCCGGGCTAACTTGGCTTCGTCAAAAACTGTAAAACAAACAACTAAGTAGCAGAAATATATGAAATATCTTTCAGTAATTGCAACCCGGAACGTTTATTATGACCATAATTTTTGGTTCCGGGCTAACTTAGCTTCGTCAAAAGCTGGAAATGAAACAACTAAGTAGCAAATAAATATGAAATATCTTTCAGTAATTGCAACGTTAACCCGGAACGTTTATTATGGGCATAATTTTTGGTTCCGGGCTAACTTAGCTTCATCAAAAACTGGAAAACAAACAACTAAGTAGCTAAAATATATGAAATATCTTTCAGTAATTGCAACCCGGAAGGTTTATTATGGGCATAATTTTTGGTTCCGGGCTAACTTGGCTTCGTCAAAATCTGGAAACTAAGTAGCTAAAAGATATGAAATATCTTTCAGTAATTGCAACCCGGAACGTTTATTATGACCATAATTTATGGTTCCGGGCTAACTTAGCTTCGTAACAAAATGGAAAAGAAACAACTAAGTAGCAAAAATTTATGAAATATCTTTCAATAATTGCAACCCGGAACGTTTATTATGACCATAATTTTTGGTTCCGGGCTAACTTAGCTTCGTAACAAAATGGAAAAGAAACAACTAAGTAGCAAAAATATATGAAATATCTTTCAGTAATTGCAACCCGGAACGTTTATTATGAGCATAATTTTTGGTTCCGGGCTAACTTAGCTTCGTCAAAAGCTCGAAATGAAACAACTAAGTAGCAAATAGATATGAAATATCTTTCAGTAATTGCAACCCGGAACGTTATATATGATCATAATTTTGGTTCCGGGCTAACTTATCTTCGACACAAAGTGGAAAAGAAACTTCAAAATAGCAAAAGATTTTAATAAAATAACTCTCAGTAATAGTCACCCAGAAATGTGACCATAATTTGGGTTCCAGTCTGAGTTATCATAGTCAAAGATTGGAAAAGACAGACAGACAGCCCGAAATACAGGTATACAGACAAAAAACCTTTGAGCTATAGGAAAGAAATTTTAAAAACCTCCTATGGCCTAAAGAAAGCCCTAAAGATTTTGAGGTCAAAGGTCAAGGTAATGAATTCATAAATTATTTTTAACATTTTCGTTTCCACGCGATATATATGGAGAGAAGCCTTTGAGTGGAATTTTATACCACAACTCCCTATGTCCTATTTATGAGGAAGGCCTCTAAACTATTGGTTTTGAGGTCAAAATTTCAAAGGTCAACATCGTTAATTCATATACATGTATTTGTATATTCTTTCTGGGTGTAAAACTTTCATTTCTGGCCATGGACGATATCTCAAGAAGCGTTTACGATTTTGCAATGAAATGTCATACCATAACTCCCTAACACACACCCGTCTTAACCCCCACCCCCCCCCCCCACCCCCCTTCGGTTCGTGCATGCTCTTCTTTTCCGTAATGCGGGGGACATAGATTCTCTGAATCAGCTTGTTTTATAAATCATGTTTGCATGACCTTGGGTATTAATGAGAACATTTTAAAACATTCTTTCTTTACACTTGTATTTCCATGTTAGCTTCTGTTTTCCCAAAAATCACTCCCCTTAGACACTTGTTTCCGCTATCCCAGTTGGTTCTACGGATCCATTTTGTTCTGCATGTATAATATTTTAATTAAAAAATATAATTTTATTCCCTATAAATTGTGGTCCCGTCTTACCTTCAATTGCCACGATTTGTGCAGACAAGCATCTACAATATGCCATGATCCTGCTACGTAATTTTCTTCTTTTCTACAACAGTGATGCTCCAGAAAAAATAAATAGAACTCTATTCCATGTTTTGCAAATTAATAATTAAAAATTAAATAAAACTTTTACATTTTTGCAACTGTTATAATTGAAACTTCCCCATAACAAAATGTTGGAATATTGATAAACAACTTTTCATTTTGTGGGGCTGTTGAAATATAATCTCCATTTTCTTTTAAATTGGAGAAGGGGTGAGATTTTTAAAACACGTAGCGCAGCTACATGAACATTATTGCAGTTTACCTTTAACCTACATGTACCTGTGTAAATGTGCATTTTTTAAACCTTCATGTATTTATTTAATATTTTTCTCCGAAGCAGTTGAGATTATTTCAACATAATGACATTGGCGTCAGAAGCAAATTGAAAGGGGGTGGGCTTAAGTGAAAGAAAAAAATTAAACCTACAAAAAAATTCTTGACAAGCAAAAAAAGAAAATGTGTCAATTGTCAATACACGAAAATTCTATTTCGTGGGGGTTTAGGTTGTGGGGGGGGGGGGGTGTGTTATGATAGAACTTCTTCCAGTGCCAGTTTTTTTTTTCCAAACACTACCATTTCCCCATTTTTAAAACTCAACTGCAACGTGTCGGTTGAAAAAGTGTTAAACCTACGCCCCAATGTACGATGTCTATATTATGTCTATTTTTGCAAAAAAAGTGGGGGCTAAGCCCTACCCCCACCCCCTCCGGTTCCGACGCCTATGAATGGCATGTATAAAACGATCATATTTTTACCAACTTCATTGTGTTTTATGTATTCAAACACCCATGCAGAAATAATTTTTTTACCACATATCTTAAGCGGTTGGTGGTTAGGACATTCCTCGAGGTAACACTAATGTGCATTTTAATTCCTTTAAAACAAACAAATAGCAAAAAAAAAAAGACGAAAGAAAAGTAAAAGAAAAAAAAATGATTTTTTTTTTAACTTGATCGTATTAAATAAAAAGCCAGTGGCGGATCCAGAGGGGGGTTACGGGGGTTGCAACCCCCCCCCCCTTTGGATTTGCAAAAAAGAAAGAGGAATAAGAAAGTTTCATTTTTGTTGTTGTGTTTTTACTATAGAAAATGTAAGGTGAAAGGCTAATGTTGTAATATATAAAGAAATTCGGTTGTAAAAACAAAATAAAACCCCATCCCTTTACAAAATAGGATTTTCAGGTTCGGAGATTTATTTTGCTTTCTTTTTCAAAAACTTTCTAGTAATAAATACAAGAACCTTTTCCCAGATTAATCAACGTCCCACTTTCAAAAACCATACTCCACCCTGTATCGATATTCTATTGAGTTATTTTACTATATGTATGTGTACAACGTACGTTTTAACTGTTTTCGCCTTCAACCCCCCCCCCCTTTTGAAAATACTTCAAACCCCCCCCTTTGAAAAATTTCTGGATCCGCGCCTGATAGCCGAGCCAGTTAACATACTAGTATATTGTCTTTACTTTTCATATCTCAATTACTTTTTTTTTCTTCCGACGATTAAAAAAATTATCATTTTCATTAATTACACGTGCTTGGCTTTTTTGGTATTAAAGGGAATAAACCATACTCATATTCTTATGTTTTCATGTTTATTTCATTAAAGAATAAATCACATCATCATGAAATACATGTACTGTACCTACATGTAAGTATGAAGATTAATTAAGAAGAAAATAAACCATATACGTAACATTCTTCAACAGTGAATCATATACATATTTCAGATGGAATATAAACCATATTATCATGCCATTTCATCAATAATATCTAATTATGAAAAAAAATCTTTAATTATGAGGAATGGAAGCCGTGTTTGAGCCTCGACTTGGTGAAATGTCAACACGTGTAATATCATTTAAACAGAGAATTTAATTCCGTAAAATATAATTATCAATATTTGTTCTTTACTTTTATCGAATTCTGAAATAAAAAAATTATCAATTAATTAATTCTTTGACATTGTGTTTCTTTAAATGTTAGTCTTTCGTAATCCCGGTCTTAAATATTGTTTATCTCCTAACCATGCTCTTTACCTGTCTTTACGGGTTTGCGTGCATTGAAGCGAGAGATTCACACCTGGCATGCACTAAATAAACAAAAGGAATCGAGTTGTAGATAACCGATTTGTATACATAAGATAAACAAAGCCTTATAATGCGACCAAAGTCATATGTATCAGAAAGAGTATCATCAGGCTATTTATTCAAGAACATCTATTTTTTAAAATTGGTAAGTCTAGAACAAAACATTGTGCGACGCACGAAAATACATGTAGAATGTCGCTGCGTCATGCTAAAACCTCAAGAAAAAAACCCCACTACTTCCATAACTCAATGTGGAATGAAATCTGGACAGATACCGCGATTCAAAGATTGAACTCATGGCCGGAACCTATATTACAGTAAAATCCGGAACCAATATTATGATTTTAAGGTTCCGGCCGGAACGCGAAACACCCGGAACGAATATTATGCGACACCGGCCGGACCAAATACGATAACATATTTGGTCCGCCTGGCTCTATAAGAAAAGGTCCACCCTCGGCCTTTTATACAAATTGTATGCATGTGGTTCATTCGATATTAATTGAAAAACTATTCTTTTAAAATTAATTAAGGATATATATAGTCGTATTAATAGCTAGTGTTTTCTCCAAGAAAATGTAGTGAACAATAAGTAAGAAATCGAAATTAATACATAATTAAAGGAATGTTTAGATTCTAATTATTGATCGGGTTTCCTGTCGGGAAGATGGGACATGCTTCTTTTGTCGTTTAAATTAATACACTAATGTCAACATTATCATAAAAAAATATTAAAAATACAAATGTACAAACATTTACCTTCACCGCCTTGTTTACTTACAGATTAATCAGTATTGCATGAACAGAAAAATGTTCGCAAGTCCAACACGAATCATTTAGTTACACTCTCCTTCCTATAAACATGATAAACGTTTGACTAATCCACTCACAAAAACTGAAGTTCACATCTTTCAAAATATATATCTTTATAGCATTGAAAAAAGAAATCTGTCATTCTTTACGTTTAATATTGTTGTAAATAACTGGAGGGTCACTAGCTGTGACAGGGGCTTATGTCACGGTGTACTACCCGACACCCCTTATTGTAAAAACAACATGCATACGGATTGGGCAGTTGGGGGTTAACCTATAATTGTTTCGTTTGAGAAAACCTAAAGTACCATATCCCCTGTGTTCTTTATAACTTAACACTGTTTCTTACCTATTCAAAGGCTAATTATTATATCTACTAGATCTCTGCATTTCATTTCCTGAATTTAAAATTGCCGACAATTTTTGTTATTATTTCGGAATGCGACAATTTTATTTTCATTTTCGACATTATTTATTTCCTTTTTTTTCACATTTTCGGATTTTTGTTTAGGATACCTTTACGGCAATTTAAATTTAACATTTAATATTGTTTACTTCTAGTAGTAGTAGTAGTAGTAGTAGTAGTAGTAGTAGTACTAGTAGTAGTAGAAGTAGAAGTAAACAATATTAAGACTAAGACTTATGATATATTATTTAAAGGAATCAGTTAATTAAGTAAAACTTCACATTCACAATACATGTACCTACATCTGTTCCAGGGTAAAATCAATTAAGTTTCTTTGACAGATAAGAGCAAAGTCTTTTATTTGAATAAATTATCTAAAATATTTTACTTTAAGGATTTTTATAACGGATGCATGAATTCTTTTTTTCATTTGCGAAAAATTACTGACATGAATTTGACAAATGTCGGAGATTAAAACTTTTAAAATGTAAAAACTTAAAAATGTCGGAAATGAAAAGTTCAGGAAATTCCGGAAATGAAATGCGGCCTACTAAATATTACTCCGGGACAAGGTAAATGTGCATTAATTGGCGAAATCAAACCAAATTAAGTCGATAAATTACTGGATTTATAAATGCCTTTATTTTTTCATATTTAACATACATGTTGCTCATATAAAATCTCTGTGCACTACATTTATGATATATTATTTATACTTATGTCTCTCGGTTTCGGTTTCAATAAAAATCCGAACATTTTATACCCCCTCCTAAATGTTTTTTTTTTTTTGGGGGGGGGGGGGGGGTAATTGAGTGAAGTAAAATCACGCATATACCTGTCAAAAAAGTTTTAAGTTTTAAAGTATACCGATATTGTACACCATATAAAGAGCTTGAGTTTAAAGACACACAATTTCAGAAAAGAACGAATGCACTTATGGGCCTTGGTAAAATGTGAAAAAAATAAACAAAGTTAGCAAATTTTTCATATCAAATCATTAATTGATCTATCATTAATCGATATCTAAACCATAAGATTCAACAATTTTTAACGCTGAAATTCACAAAATATAAAGAACAAACCATACAATGTGGTAGGGGTCAGCCGACTTTTGTGATCTATTAATAGTAAATCGAGAATGGTCATTCATTTCAAAGTTTTTGTTTACTATGAGCCTAACTTTGTATAAACTTGTGTGAATGGCAAAAGACGTATAATACATTTATAAAGCTTGTGTGAAAGTAGGAAATTTGCACACTATTAGGCTGGTACTTAAAATAATAATTTAGGAAGTTCTAAACACTGCACACTAAAAAAGTTCTAATCTCTAGTTTTCAAGTTACGAAAATAAACCCTGTCCAAAAATTTCTCTTTATGACATAAAAATATCTAAAATACAGAGGACGGACCCTTTCTGATAACTGCGTTTTAAGGTCCGCCATGTCTATTTTTCTAGTTTTCAAGCTACGAAAATAAACCCAGTCCGAAAATTTCTCTTTATGACATGAATATATCTGAAATACAGAGGGCGGACCTTTTCTGGTAACAACGTTTTAAGGTCCGCCCTGTCTTTTTCCCTAGCTTTTTAAGCTACGTAAATAAACTCTGTCCAAAAACTTCCCTTTATAACATAAAAATATCTGAAATACAGAGGACGGAATTTTTCTGATAACTGCGTTTTAAGGTCCGCCCTCTCTATTTTTCCAGTTTTCAAGCTACAAAAAATAAAATCTGTCCAAAAAAGTCCCTTTTGACATAAAGATATATGAAATGCAAAGGGTGGATCTTTTCTGATAACTGCGTTTTAAGGTCCGCCCTATTTCTTTCTCTAGTTTTCAAGCTACGAAAATAAACCCTGTCTAAAATTTTCCCTTTATAGTATAAAAATATCTGGAATACAGAGGGCGGACCTTTTCTGATAACTGCGTTTTAAGGTCCGCCCTGTCTATTTTTTTTTAGTTTTCAAGCTACGAAAATAAACCCTGTCCAAAAATTTCCCTTTATAACATAAAAATATCTGAAATACAGAGGGCGGAATTTTTCTGATAACTGCGTTTTAAGGTCCGCCCTCTCTATTTTTCCAGTTTTCAAGCTACAAAAAATAAACTCTGTCCAAAAAAGTCCCTTTTGACATAAAGATATATGAAATACAAAGGGCAGACCTTTTCTGATAACTGCGTTTTAAGGTCCGCCCTATTTCTTTCTCTAGTTTTCAAGCTACGAAAATAAACCCTGTCCAAAAATTTCCCTTTATAACATAAAAATATCTGAAATACAGAGGGCGGACCTTTTCTGATAACTGCGTTTTAAGGTCCGCCCTGTCTATTCTTCTAGTTTTCAAGCTACGAAAATAAACCCTGTCCAAAGATTTCTCTTTATGACATGAATATATCTGAAATACAGAGGGCGGACCTTTTCTGGTAACAACGTTTTAAGGTCCGCCCTGTCTCTTTCCCTAGCTTTTTAAGCTACGTAAATAAACTCTGTCCAAAAACTTCCCTTTATAACATAAAAATATCTGAAATACAGAGGACGGAATTTTTCTGATAACTGCGTTTTAAGGTCCGCCCTATTCCTTTCTCTAGTTTTCAAGCTACGAAAATAAACCCTGTCTAAAATTTTCCCTTTATAGTTGTCACGGATTATCCGCGGGTTTATGTAACGTACGTTAACGTTATTGTTACGTCACAATACTGTACGTTATGTTTCTATAGTTAATAACAGAGTCTAAATAAACCACTATACGATCAAGACGCATTTCTATTTTTTCCACAACAATTTTGGTGCCGTGATCGACGGAATGTCTACATAATACGTAAAATGGAAGGAAGACTAAAAGCCATACGGGCCGGTAACAGATCAGCGGTAACGAAACTTTTCGGACGATTTTTGGACTTGAAAGAAAATACAGCCAGTGAAGTAACGGACGTCTGCATAACGAGGTTCAGGAATTAAAGGACCAAGTTGTTAATATCAAAACCTACAGCACTCACTTGGAGCATTTTAATGCTAAAAACAACAGTCTTCAGTCACGATATGATTACGCCCAAAGGCAAATAAGTGATCTAAATATCAAAGTACAGACACTTGAAAATCAACTAGAAACCTCACAGGACCCCGTGGAAAGAAGGGAGAGAGACAACACGTTCGCCGTAAGGATCCGTGATGACGAAAGTCAGATGACAGATAAACGTACAGAGGCTGAGGAGAAGGAAAAAGAAAAATCACAGAAAATGAATCTCAGTGACATGGCAGAGATAATAAACAAAATGCCAATCTACGGACTCGAAACATGGAACTGGAGAAATCTAACACAGAACTATGTCACAAACACCCCGGAACTGAGACTCTGATACAAAACCTGGCAGGTAAAGTGTCGGAACAGAAAAGGATCGAGTGTCAAAAACAAAAGCCAAAGAAAGAATCCGTGAATGGACCTCTTAATTGAGTGATTATGAACTTGTTTTTATTTTAAATTTCAATGAACTGTTAATTTGATTTGAACTTTTTAATATTCTAGTATAATATTCATTTCGGTGCCCGGAGTGTCACGGATTATCCGCGGGTTTATGTAACGTACGTTAACGTTATTGTTACGTCACAATACTGTACGTTATGTTTCTATAGTTAATAACAGAGTCTAAATAAACCACTATACGATCAAGACGCATTTCTATTTTTTCCACAACAATAGTATAAAAATATCTGGAATACAGAGGGCGGACCTTTTCTGATAACTGCGTTTTAAGGTCCGCCCTGTCTATTTTTTTTTAGTTTTCAAGCTACGAAAATAAACCCAGTCCAAAAATTTCCCTTTATGACATGAAGATATATACGAGAAAATGCGTTTAAAAACTTTAAAGTCATATAAGGCGTTTTTTTAAATATAAGTTCAGACTAAAAATATAAAAAAGATCTATTTGTTTTGGTACTTTATATACCACTGTAAAGATAGGACCGCTGCATTTCATTTCTGGAAATCGACATGGCATTTCCGCCATTTCTTTTTTTCATTTCTGACAATTTGTCTTTTCTTTTCTGACATTTATTTCTTTTCATTTCTGGAATTTTTGCAAGGTACCTCTCCGGCAATTCAAAGATTACCAAGTACATGTATGTAGAAATGGAATTTTGAAAGAATTTATTATAAACAACATTTTAATATAAAAGTTCTATATACATGTATATACATCTGTACATGAAGCACTAAGTCTAGTTAACAGAGTTTAATGACCATGCAATTTTTTCATAGCATTTAATGTTCACTAAATTAAATGTCAAAGACTGCGCCGAACATTGATTTACTAAACAGTCTATAATTAATTCTTTAAATTTTTTCATTACCGGAAAGCACTAAATTCCTGAAAAATGTCGGAGATGAACACTTTAGAATGTCGAAAATGAAAGCTTAAAATGTCGGAAATAAAAAGGTTAAAATTTCAACACCAAAAAAAAAAAAAAAAAAAAAAAAAAATCCGATATGGAATGCAGACTGAAACATTTTATGAAAATCAAACAATTTAAATCAATCGCGTTTCATAGATATCCGAGATTTAAAACAATGGCCGATTCTTATCGACTCGAAATTTAAATATCAGACACAGTTTTAATTCTTTTAGTTTAAATTTAACTAATAGAAACGTGGGGATATTCAAGTTCAATATCGGTGAAATTTTTAATTTGAACAAAAAACCCAAACTCATGTACATCTACGCTTACAGTAATCTTGTATTTTTAATTTTTAGCTCAGATACGCCATATTTAGCTTTAAATATTGAAATAAAGATTATACCTGTATGGTTATAATTATTAAAAATGTCGCAGTTTTGAAGTGTACGCCTGAATATTTGGTTCCTTGGCATAATTTATTAATTAAAAATAAGATCTATTAATATGTAAAGCCAACACATGACCATTAGGTTCACCGACCATTCAATGACAGCGCCATCTGCCGCGGGCTCTACCTGTGGGTACGGTGGGTACCTGTCAGGTAAACAAATACGTCACACACCCATTGTTTTATTAGCTATACACATCGACAGATTTCACACCTTTAATCGTACTAATTTACAAAAAACAAATTCTAAGGAAAAACAAACACTTGCAAAACAATTGTGGCACGATTTTTAAAGAAATCAGGGCCCTAAATGGCACTGCTTAAAGCACACTATACGAGTAGATTCTTGTCTAGAGATACTTGTATGTTGTACAAAAAATAAAACACAACAGGGTTAATACTTCTTTCATCATATAGTATAAACAAACTACCCGGTAGCCTTAATTTCATATGTTAAAGTCAAGATTAAAACATTTTGAACCACCCGGACCTTAAAACGCAGGGGGACCATTTCTTATACGGGCCGGACCTTTTCTTATAAAAGGCGGACCAAATATGATATCGTATTAGGTCCGGCCGGACTTTTAAACGAGGCGGACCAAATATTATGCGACACCTGACGCATTTCATAGCGGTCCGGATTTCTTTCTTTATTAGTGTTCTTAAAAATTTCCAATTCATCATGTAATTAAGTACATGTAATTAAGTATGTAAATATCTAGTGTTTAGTAGTTTAGTAGTAGTGCTAGTTGTTTTTGTTTCTCTTTTTCCTTTGTTCTTATGACTTTTTAACTTTTTTCTTTGTCCTGAGGAAGGGACAGGGCGTCCCGAAAATTTGACATTTTTTATTGTTCGTGTCGTTGGTCATTTTTAGTGCTTTATATATATATATATATATATATATATATATATATATATATATATATATATATATATATATATATGCCGTCATCGCCTGCATATAAGATTTATGTCTCTAAAACAAGGTAAATTATTGACAAACAAGTTATTGAAACAAGAATATCTGCAGTCTCGTTTAAAGTCATCATTTCGTAAGTTCTTTGGTTGAGACAATGACCTTGTCTGCAAATACAATTTTTCCATTAAGATATATGCTGACTGATGCTTTTATACATGTACTTAGTGTGAGGCCATTATATACACACTGAATTGTCGACGGAATTTTTCCGTTATTTACCGATCATGACAAAGAGCACTCGGCGGGCGCAATTTTGTATTGTTTATGTTTTTTTGAGCTTGAATACTGTTCGTTATCTCGATATATTTCAATGGAAATTATTCTAGGATTCGTGAACACGTTGCAATATATATTATGTGTTTTTACATTACTAAACATATCTATAAATATATGCGCTTTAAGTGAGATACTCAGGCGAACTTTTGCTATCGCTTTTTTCTGTCGGTTATGTACATCTACAACCTCTCTAGAACCCTGGAACTAATTGCAATAATTTTTGGCATAAAAAGATCTATGAGAGGGGAACAATTACAAGGTGCTTGCACTCCTAGTTCTTGGCTTTGTAATAGTAAATACTGTATAAGATAAATAAAAATGAGACAAATATAGCTTTTGTCTTTGTGTTATTAAATAATTATATACAATTCCATGGATCCTTTACAGAGTTGTATTATACTCACGTGATCACTCAGGCCGTCGTGCCTTTTATTTATTTTAAAAATAGCACGTTTGCATGGCTGTGAATCTTAAAAAAAATCAATAGGAAGAAACTTTCTCATTTATGTGTCCGTTTTAAATATGATTTGCAACTGGAAGGATAAACTCGGAAGAAATAAAATCAAAGTGAAGCTATTGCTTAATGATCATGAAGTGAGAATAATCGTTTTTAGTAAAGTGATTTGATATGATTATGTATCCAGTAAAAATGTTTTCTTCGTCCCTCTCTGATAAAAACTTGACATCATTTTGGTATTTAAAAATCTTTTTGAGGGTTATACAAAAAGTATTTTAGTGTATTTTTAGTGTATTCGAGCAATTCATCATCCTTCCTGTATTTTTGTAGCTGTTTCATTATCATAATACCAAAAACTTCCTGTAGCCTCGATAAGTGCGTATAGATTTCGACTAAATAACAGCAGGAACAAAACAGGTTTGTGAATCATATATTTGATCTGATATTTCATCTTACTCTTGCTAATTAGTTTGATGTTTTAGTCGAAGATACAATTACCATTGAACATTTATCTTTCAAAGTACACTGATTATAAATAACACAGAATTTCCTTCAGGACATGGAAACTACTATGTATGAGTGTATGTGGCTATCACAAGCAAAAGTTGATGCTGTAAAACGTACGTCAGCTGATTATTTGTACATTAAAAATCTTCAGTTATTATGCCCCCGTAGTCAAAGAATCGTGGGAATATAGTTTTTGTCCTGAACGTTCGCCTGTCTGTTTGTCTGTTTGTCCGCAAAAATATTAACCTTGGTCATTACTTTTTAGTAGTTCGGTGGCTTTGGCATTTGTGTTTTACAGGTATATTACTTGTGACAAAACCATTCTTTGGATAACACCAAATTTTGACCTCTTGACCTTAGATTTTGATCCAACGTTTACAAAAAAATTCCTACACTTAAACCTTGGACATAATTTTTGAAAAGTTGGTGCTAGGTCTTTCGTACATAATGTAAATAATATAAATGTATTTATTGTGACAAGGCCTTTCAATCGGTAGAAATATTTTTTACCTTTTGACATTGACCTTACAGTTTTGTCTAGTTAAAAAAATTAAATTTAATCTTGACCATAACTTTTGAACAGATAGTATTAGACTTTCATCGTTCACATGTGTATTCTATCAATAGAAAAACCTTTAAAACTCTTTTAAAAACCCTTATACTGGTCATAACTTTGGACTAAGGCTTTCATCTTTTACAATTTTATTCTATTTGACTAGACCTTCCTCTGGATACCATGACTTTTGACCTTGCTTTTTGGAGTTTGACTTGCATCAGAGAAACTTCAATCCTCACCATTAGCTACCATAATTAGTGTTTCACAGACACATTTTCTTTTTTAATCTGACATTATTCATGCTAGTATTTCAAATTGCTAAAATCACTACGCAAATTTCAATTTAAGTTTGTCTGTTATATTGTAGAGAAAGCCCTCCGGTATCAGAAGGGAAGAGGAAGTTGTGTTCTTTTCATTTTGGACTTTTCTGAGAGCATGAGAGGGGAACCTTTAAGGCAGATGAAGCGGGGAGTCGGGGCGATACTAGAGGGTTGCCAATTAGTTCTGAATATAATATTTGTCTGAGTATCTTTTCTTTATAATACACTGCACTACAATTTTTTGACATTTATAGAGTTTGATGAACAACCAGATCTTGATGAGAATGTTTCTGTGATTGTTTTTGGACAAGAAACCAAATTTCTGCATTATTATTCCAACCAATATTCCACAATAAAACAAAGCATTGGTAAAAACACTGACTTTATTTACTCGTATTCTCTGGATTAAATGTATAGTGCAAAAAATAACAGAGAAAACATTGTGTTTAGAAAAGCGCTTTTTGTCAGAGTCATTGATATCTTACATAGAGATGTACAAGTCATGTACGCAGCTCATTATTTTTATATTTTATTTAAAGAACTGATTAAAAATAAATTTTAGTAAA
This sequence comes from Saccostrea cuccullata, assembly GCF_032062105.1. NCBI lineage: Eukaryota > Metazoa > Mollusca > Bivalvia > Ostreida > Ostreidae > Saccostrea > Saccostrea cuccullata. The sequence continues at coordinate 4,254 of NW_026926885.1, read as the reverse complement.
TGGTTTTCCATATGGTGGAGTAAAATTAATTTGTTTTCTCAATAAAAACTATTTTATTTTTCACTTCATTCCAAATGGTGACTTTAATTTGCTATATAATTTAAAGATATTGCATTTTGCTGATTCTTTCAGAGGAGGTGGAATGTGGTGGACCCTCGCCGCTCACTGCCGCCTTTCTCTTGGCCCTTGGGGGACTGTACGAGGGAGCAGGTATGTAGATTTATTATTGTGTAAACAAGAGAAACTGGTTACATGTATATATTTAAATTTTGAATGGCTTAAGGTGGAATATCCCTCTGATAAGAGAGATAACTCTTCTAATAAGAGAGATAACTTTCTTCAGACATTTTGTCATGAAATTCAGTGAGTTGTCACATCAGAGTTTACAAGTTTCATTCATAAGGACAATTTTATAGTCAACTCAATCAAACCTATTCTTTGGTGAAAGTGTTGATATCTAGTTTCTATTACTAGTATATTGATTAATTATTTATAATAGTTTACTTAAAACATTTATACCCAGTTCCTTTAAACAGTGTAAATTGAAAAATCTCTATCTCTTCAAGTATAATTCTTTTAATTGTACAGAAATTTTAGATGCAGTATTGTTTATAAACATTTAATTAATATTTTGTTTCATCAAAAAATATTGTCAAGGGTGATAATGGAACTATAACTCTTGTTTATGGATGTGTTATTTTACATGCACAGAAAATAATTTGTTATTCTGATTTAAAAAGCAGCGCTTCAGTATGTTTTCTACTGGGAGTTAGATAGGTATGAGAGTAAATATTATTTTTATATATACCTCATATTTCTAATTTAATTGTGAGATAAAAAACACTTAATCTTTCTATTTACCATATCAAATTTTCTTCACATCATGATTTGACATATTATTCATTTCTGAAAAAGTAAGCAACGCTCCATACTTCAAACTATTTTCCATTTGAATTTAATGCTATAGTTGTTGCTGAAAATCAATGTCTGGATTTTAAAAAAAGTGTCGTGAAATTTGGAGCAGAGGGATATTGCCCCTTAAAGAGGCTAAGCAAGTCCATAATTCGATTCTATAATTACAGAATACAAGCTAGGGTGTTTGATAATGGTTTTTGCCCTGTACTAATACAAAAAAGTGGGGAGTTAGACATTTTGGTCTGTATAGATGGAGTGGACATTTAAAAAGGATCAACTGTACAGAACAATATATAAATGGACTAAAGTAAAAACTGCATATTATACATTGCGTTTATCTTTTTATTTTTAACTTAATATTGTACTAGTATTAAATTTATCATTGATGCAAGAAAATTTAAAGAAGCCAATGTTCTTAGACCATATATATTCTCCAGATTCCCCGAATATACAAAAAGTGCTACATATGTATCAGATTAAACTTAAAAATTTTTCTGATGTCAGACTATTCAAAATGTAAAGATCAACATGTTTCACATGTTAACATTAATTCTTACAGCCCATACAAGTCGCATTGGTGACTTCCATCTCAAAAAGAGTGGTTCTTTTCACAGACGGTAGACTAACAGACTTTAAGAATTTAGAGGCCACAGAGAATGAAATGGAATTAATGCCAAAGGAACATGTAATCTTACAAAGTTTTCTTTTTCTTTCTAAAGGTTTATCTTATGGTTAAACTTGAATAACATTGCACTTAAAGATAAAATAATAATAATAACATAAAAATAAAAAAAAAAAATTTTTCGTTATTTCTATATGATTAGATTTTAACACCCCCCTATCTTCAATCACACAACAAATAGGAAGGACCATCCAATTTTCTGCTTTCCAGTTGGAGAAAATTCCAAACTATGTAAGTTTTCCAATATACTACAATTTGATCGTTTTCTTTTGATGAAAGCTTTATCCATCACATGTCTACACCTTATTCAGTTATTCATTTTTTTTAGCCGGGGAAAGTTTTTCACAGTTAAATTATGTAATTCAGTTACCCTTTTTTTCTTCAAAATTGTTTCTAATGGGGCACAAAGTGAACTGGTACTCTATTTACTCGATGACCTATTCTACTTTCTTGCATGAAATATATGGAGATAACGAACAGTTTTCAAGCTCAAAAGTCCATTTTTATACAATACAAAATAGGAACAGAGCAAACACGAACCTCTGAAACATCAGAGGTGGGATCAGGTGCCATGGAGGAGTGGTCATCCCCTGCCGACCGGTCACACCATAGAAGAAATGACATTTGGAAAAATTTATTAGGAAAATGGTTAACAGTTTTTAAAATTCAAAAAAATCAAACAGGCTAATTTCTACCATTTTCGGAGGGAAATATGAAAGTTATTTTTATTATCCTAGTCTAAGGAGAAAAAACTCAAAGTATTATCCATTTTTTCTATTCCTGTGACATGATATGAAGTCTCCTCCAAAGAAAATATTTGTATGTATCACCTGTCCTTTCAAAAAGCAATGAATTTATTTGTTTCTGTTATGGCAATATTCACAGTGATTTTCTAGTCAATTCCTTTCACCAAGTAAACTTTATATGCCTTGTCAAAAAAAAAACCCAGATGAATCATTGTAGGTGCTACCTGTCGACAGAGAATGCCTACTTGTGTAAAGCACATTTGGTTTCGTTCAATATTAAAATCTAGATATCATGGACCTGTTAGCAGACGAGAAAACTAAAACTGTTAAAAAAAGGAATGATTTAGTTTTAAATTAAAACATGTAATAAAAAGTTTATCCAACCGATTTTTTTTTCCTTTGTGAGGCAGTTGAAAGCACATAAATTAAATGCAAACATATATGTTGTTCTCTACATCAAATTCAATTTAATTATTTATTTCAGCCCTTATTACAAACCATATCAGGCGTGTCTCAAGGTGGCAAAGTGTTACAGATTTATGAAGCAAAGTGCTTTGGACGATATACTCTACATTACGTAATTAATTTTTCATCAATTGCTATCTTTATTTTATCCCATAAAATTTCCGATTGTCAACAATTGCAATATTTTTCAGAGATCTGCAGATTTGATATCCAAAGTAATAAACAAGAATGAGATAGAAAGGGAAGCTTTGAGATCTGTGGCAGATAACGTACTTTTCGGGCATACTTACGATGAAGATGATTTAGTATGTTGGATACTCAAAGCATTTTATCAAAAAAGTTTCGTTGGCATTTTGTCCAAATGGAATATCAAGCTGCTGAATGGATTTTTTTTTTAGAAAAATTAAATAATTTCGTTTAATTAAGTTATTTGTCTTAGCATTCATTTGTTTTACATTCCAAATATAATATTCCCTACATCATTCATTTCATTAAAATCTCATATCATACTGTAAAACGAACTTTTTTCACTTCGCGCGCGAGAAATTTTTGCGATATTTGCGAGAGCCTCATCATCGCGAATATTTCTCGCCGCGAACCAGTCCTTAAATTCCACATGTCTATAAATAAAAGATCCAAAATAGGCTTGATCGCGAAAATAAATCGTCGCGAACTAGTTTACCCCCCGATAAAACACGGAATAAAGTCGTTGCGAATAAAAGTTGGTTTACAGTATCTGTTTTCTTATTTTCACTTTAAAAGAAACATAACAGATTCCATTTATAAAAAAATTAAAAGAAAAGTAATTCAAATTTCAATCTTATAATCAAAGGACACAATATACGAGTTAATACAGAACAGAGAGAGAATCATGGAGACCCAACCAAGGGTAGAGGACGATGAAAATAATTGGTATAAGGAGAAATACTCTACAATTCCAAGGCTCGGTACGAGAGTTCGCCGGGGTCCACACTGGAGATTCCAGAATCAAGATAGCGAGGGCATCGGAACCATAGTGGGTCATGGGGATAAAGGTAACCAGGCATATGTAAGGAAATGGCTCAAATTCACCCAGTTTACTTAATACAAATATATTTGAGACGGTAAAATTCACAATTTCTTCACGAAATTCATGTATAAATAAATATATAAATGTTGGTCAAACTGGACATCAATTATTGAAAGAGGGAAGGTGACTTCATAAACAGTGGATAAAACAATTATACTGCAAAGTGAAGGTTGTAATAAAAATGTTAAATATACTTTTTTTTTCCCTTTGTAAACAATCTTTACAATGCTGAATATATTGTTGTCGATTTGGTACTGTGCATCGACTTGTTTCTTTTTTACTTTTCTTTTTTTCACAGTTGGTTTAGTGCTCGTAGAATGGGATAATGGGTGTCGTTGTGTATATAAATATGGAATAGGAAATACATACGATATTGT
>NW_026926884.1:0-28667 GCF_032062105.1 Saccostrea cuccullata | reverse complement strand
TTCTTGCTTTATTATAAATCAAAGCAGAGCCTTCCTCGTTCTTAAGCAACAAGAATTTTTGGTAAACTAGTAATCTTATGATAAACATACATGTTAATCCCTATTGTGAGCCATCCTTTGTCAGGCTCAGTGATCATGACCTTGACCTCTTGCTTGAATTATGAAGAAAGTGTTTAAATACTTCAAAGAGAAGTGTTTACTGTGAAGTCAAAATTTTTTTTTAACAAATGCCGTGAACAACATATTTTTTCAACACAGTATGTTTTGTACGATTTTTTTTGTAATAACCTATTTGTTTATAAAAAAGTTGTATTTTAAATTGGACAAGTAAACAAATAAATGACATTTAAGATTCTTTAATACTGAGGTTTGTATATCAATTGTCTTAATTAAGGAATTTTAAGAAATCTTTACATGAAGGATATGAAGATAACGAACAGTTTTATACTGTACATGTACGTAATGTGCCAAATATTTGCAAATCGACCCAATAAGTCAATTCATAAACACAAAACCGTGCCTGAAAATAAGACAGCAATGTAAACAATAAACTGAAAATTTTGTCACATACGAAGCATACATTATGTTTATGTTAAGTATTGTAAAATACTTGCACAAAATACTTAAATAATGGTAAATTTTGTCATTTCTGAGCAAATTAAAATCAAAATGATATCTTTTAAGTCTTTATGATGCGTGTTCAAATTACATTGAGAAAATACAAAGTGTTTTATTGACCAAAAGGAATGAAAAAAAAAACATATAATTTTAGTTCGGAATTTTAATTGTGCTTGTTCCCTATTCTACATCCTGATTGACTAAATTGCTGCTATTTTAGCACAATGACGGGAACTGACACTCTCATCTTTTGTCTTTATTCGACGATAAACAACACAGTATACAGTGTTCTAGAAACGTCGAGACATTACCTACCTGTGGCTGATCTTCCATTTCAATGTAGTCACATTCTGAGTCCAGAACTAAAGACGTTCCCGATTCCCCGAGTTTTGCTGCCATCAGTTCACAATGAAGCTGTTTCTTTCGATAGTTCACAGATTTGCACTGGTGATTCTGTAAACATTTTCGAATGCACTGTTTTTGTCCAATGATAGTTAAAACATTCATGACTTTGCTAGAAGTCATAAATTTGCCCGAAGCAGTCACTTTTATGTTAGATACATTGTTAATTTCTCCCGATATGGTATAATGTACTGTAGAAATAAATGTGAGAAGTTTTAGTCCAAACATTGTTAATTTGTTAACAAGAAAGAAATTAAGGTTATGATTATTTTAAAAGTGTTCCTTTAGTCGCAAGCTAATGTTAAAATAGATGTTATATGTAATTCAACATCAGGTTAAATAACAAAATAGCATAGTTGCAAGTATGCGCATCCAATTTCATTGAGTAAGTGGATTAATGCTGAATAAAATGGTGTTAAATGTAAAATATCGAACTAATATTGTCTGACAGGGACGTAAATAATTTACCATTGAAAAGAAAGTATGACATCAAATACTGTACTTCATTGGAAATAAAAATGTGTATCAATTACTGAAATGGGAATACTTCACTTTCTTGCACTGTAGACGTACTTTTTTCCACGGTGTCATAACTCCGCAGAATCTCAATTTCTTTTTAATCCAGGGTAGAAAATTGCGCGGATGTCTTAGACTGTCACTATATTCCTTACATTTATAATAAGTGCACTTGGACAAATTTCCGCTGAAAATTTCTCACCGCGTACTTAGCGTAAATTAATACCACGCGGAAAAAGTACTTCTACGTATACAGTATTTCCCTATTCTTTAAATTATATTTAAGTTATACTTAGTGGTTAGTGGTAGGACATTCGGTTTTTGATTGGTAGGTCCTTGTTAAACTCTCGTTCCCGGTACCACGTCAAACTTAAATCTTGTGCATATATATAGGTCCTGGTATAAATAGTGAATACTCGTTTACCAAGCAAGCAAAACTTCATTTGAAGTATCTGGTCTTTCGTAAGAGACACTCAAAACGAAGTACCTTGGATGGTACATGTAGGCGTTTGTTTGAAAAATCACTCTCACCGCTCTGTGGCTTCCATTACACAGAAAAGGGAAAATTAAATTGTCCCTTTCTAGAGTAAAAGGTGATGTTTTTATCTGAGTTAAGAATTCTCGAATAGAAGTTTAAGCGACATACAATCAATCAATCAATCAATCCAAGGAAATAAGGTGCTTTCATCAACTACTTGAGAATATTATCAAATTTCAAATACATAAGGCTCATTCACTTGTAACATGCTCAAATTAATTGAGATTGAGTACTTTGAGCTACATGTAGATGTTTTAATTCCGTTTTTTGAATCCATCACAATAAAACCTTTATTTTCAATGAAATCCTTTTGCTTTCAGGGTCTCAAGTTGCCACAATATGAATAAAAGGAAAAATGGGCACAATTTGAATATTTTAAAGTCATTCGGTCAATCTGTCAATGAGATAACTGCAGAGGCTGATGTTATTTACAAAATCTTTAACCGGTTTCTCTATAAAGTTCATAAATAATATTAAATACATGTATATGTGATCATTGTGTGGCCTTACAATTGGGACATTGTATTTTTTTCTATTAAAATATAGGAATTACTTGAAAAAGTAGGGGAATTTTATTGTAACGTTTCACTTTTTTTAAAAAAAAAAATATGCTGATATTTAGTTATTTTATATGTTCAAAGCAATGCTTAGGTATACAAAAAGTTGATCCGTAAAACTGAGTAACCTCTTTCAAATGTATAATAAATGTGAATGTGAATCTTTTGTACCATAATGAAAAATCATGCGTTTATAGAAACATTCCAGTGTGTTCCCTGAAATGTGTCATGATAAATTAAGTTTGACAGGTCAATAGTTGTCAACTTATTGGAAAAATAACCTATTCACATCAAATCATTGACATTACATGTCTCCAGTTGACACCCAATCTATTTTCCTGTATAACAAAGGTTAACTTGTCCTTTGTCTACATGTATTTACACACCAAACTTCAAAAAGGTGTTCACATGCATATATAGTTCAAAACAAATTTTAAATCATTATAACAGATGATGGTTTAATAAACATAACTTTGCCACCTATACCTATTTCAGAAAACGTGTGTGCGGGGGGGGGGTGACAAAATTGATTGGGTTGGATTTTCAAGGTTTTTTTTTCAAATACTAAAATAAAGTTTGCACATTTTGTTAAATTCATCAAAGACGTTTTGCCTTATGCCTAAAATAATATTATTTTATCTTAAGAAAATAATTTAAAAAGTGCCAATATTATGGGCAAAAAAAAAAAATATCAAAATGTTATTTATATCATTAAGTAAATTCTGCTATTTCAAACTGGTAATGAATTAAGTATATGAAATATATTAGAGGCTCGTTGATCACCTGAGAATTTTATGCTCGATACTTGTACTAGGTAAACCATATAGAATTATTTTGATTGTTGCCTTGGAAATCTGAGCATGAAGGAGTGTGTATTTAGAGGCAAGCACCTTATGACAGCATCTAGATAAATTTTGTTTTCATGCAGCCATGTCAATTTGCATTTTATTGAGAAAAACACAGGATAATGTTATGAAAGAAAGTAATAAGATAAACAATTGTTTTTTATCTCTTACATGTAATGGACAAACTCGAATATGTAAAATTCAGTTTTATCTATTTATTTATTATTCATAAAAAGTACAGTCACACATGTCAAGGCAATCAGCTGCTCATAATGATCATCATGGGGGTCAGAGAGAAACACTTTAAATTTTATTCTGTTTGATTCTCTTTTAATTCATTCTACGTTATAAATCAAGTCAACTAATTGTTGTCCATATGCACATTGTTTAACTGAATGTCTTCTGAATTCACTCTGAAATTAATAGACTCTGTGTTCGGTGTTGTCGTCCTAATAAATACCGTTTCAACTATATACATATAAGAAAATAGAATCTGAGCAGCAGCAGAAACGCAAACAAAAGACACAGAACTGCAAATAACATTGGTCGCACAAAGTAATTAAAGATATAGTTTTCTTGCTTCTGTCTCCTTGGATTGGGTTGTTGATAAATCTGTTATGACGTCCGAAAGTAAAGTATTTGACGACGTGATGTCTAAATAACCTGTGTTTACCTCTGCTTCTGTGCTAATGAGTTCTAAATGATAATATAGTAAGTAAAACAGGTTTATAAAAGTAAAAAAATAAGTGATATCATTTTTTATCCCGATATACGTATTCACTTCTGTATTTGACATATGATAGAAGGGAAATATTTCAATCAACATTTGAAAATCTCTTTAACCTCTTTGAAATATGACACAAAGAATTACAAAGGATATTAACGTGGGCAAAATCAAAAGGAGTTTCCTATGACCAAATTCAACAGAACGTTGGAAATCTAATGTATTTAAATAATACATTCAAATTCCCTTATTGAATTTGTAAACAGAACGTTGGATTAGGACTTCTGTCCTCTAAAATTACTTGTAGAGTATGGACACAAAGTTTTTTGTATCATATACGGTAATTGTACTTAGAAAAAAAATCAATGCATTACTTTTTTGGCATGGGGCTTTGGCCCTTTGTTTGAATGGAATGTTAATATATCTTTATGAAATTATGTATTTTTGATGAGAGTAATTTTTTTCTTACACATTGTTACGTTACATACCATATATTGCATTGTAGAAATCTAGTCATGTAGTTAATTTCATTTCAATCTCTTGACATATGTCAGGTACATATGCTATACAGTTGTGTATCTCATTCATTTTGGTGTGGGGGTATTACATTTCAATAATGTTTTCACGTAATACTGTGGCAATTTTTGGTTCCCCATCTTTGATTTTTAAGAACAAAACTTTGAATATATTATTCGTTCAAGTTGGCATAATGATTTTTACATCTTGGTATAATGATTTTTTACATGGCAGAGACGTTTTCGACCCGAATGTGATAATACATATATATGTTTTTTAAGATACATCTGGGTTATGTTTATATTATATAATTTTCGTAGCTATAATAAGTGTTTTGTTCCAGTATTACGTCATTTATAATTATTAAATGACCATTTTCAATTCGTATTTTGTGACTGATTGATTGCATATTGTTTAACGTCCCACTCGAGAATTTCTCACTCATGTGGAGACGTCATCGTATGCCGGTGAGGGGCTTCAAATTTTGACCTTTACTCAGCAATCAGGGCCATTGAGCAATGAGGGATCTTTATCGTGCCATCAACTGCCGCTGACACGGGGCCTCGGTTTTTTAAGATCTCATCCGACGGACCCGCAACATTCACTTCAAAGTGCCGAGCGCATTGCGAAGGAATAGTTGCTACCCATTTTTTATCGATTTAGGTCAGTCGCAGCCGAGATACGAACTCACGACCTCCCGATCGCGGAGTTAGCGTTCTACTGACTGAGCTATGGAAAACGGTCTTAGTTTGTGTTTGATTGATTTATGAAAATCAAACAGAGCCAAAATAAATGAGAGCAAAGGGACTTGACGAAAATTAACATTTATGAACAGAAATGTGTTTGTCGCAATTAATGTTAACAGAGAGTTATCTCCTACTCTATAATTAATTTGAAAGAGTTCTCCATTCTTGCTCACAGCTAAGGGGCACTGCAAACAAAAACAGAAGATAAAGAGGCACAATGTTAGTAGCTGGATTTTTTTTACAATCCACCTCCTTCCCTCACCACGTACATATAGCGCAATATGTATACTTAGTCTAGTATAGTTTTTATTACAACTCTAATTCATGATATCGTTTAGGCATCAGTTGTAATACTTGTGTATCTTTAAAAAATTGTTCAAGTCAATCATTTTAGATATTTTCTGTTTTGTTATTTTTAGTTTTTCATAATGTATTTTGGGGCAATTTTTGACCCCACCTTTGATTTTTAAGAACATAACGTTGAATACATTATGTAATACTCTTTGTTCATGTTAGCATAATAACTTTTACATGAAAGATATGTTTTTGACCCACATGTGAAAATAATGTTTTTTTTTATATACATCCAGGTTATGTTTTTTCTTAAATAATTTTTGAACAAGTGTTTTGTACCATATTACGTCATTTAATTAAGGTTGTTTAAAGCGATCGCTAATTTTACGCATTTAATTGATTTCCGAAAAACACAAGGGTAGGTCTTTTGATACTTTCCCCCGATTGCCGCGAGTATAAAAGAGGGGCGCACGTTGCGTTTTCCTCCTCATGCTCGCTAGCTTTCCCAGCGTTAATGCACTTGTGATAATTGTTTTGAGTAACTTTGAGCGCCTCCGAGAACGGTTCAGCAAAAAATAAAAAAAATATGCCACCCATTAGAGCCAGAAAGAACCAAGCCACCGCCAATTCCACCAAGACAGTTAATCGGACAAAGGGAGCCAGGCAGCAGAAGGGCAGAGGGGGTAGAAGAAATCTAACCGCCGGTCGCCACGTTGAAGCTTTGGCAGATCCCGAGACCGTTACTTTTACATGTACCCGGGCCGGGGAGGAAGTCATTCAGGTCTCCACGGGCATGGAGGAGGAGCATGAGCTTTACTAATAATATGGGTAGGCAATTAGATTTTATAAGCTCGTGGCCTGTCCCGGAACAAACTGCCATGTCATCTTCAGATAATTTCGGGGCGATGCCAAACATGGAGGTTTTCGCTGGGGACGATATAGATGCCCATTTTCCAATCGCTTTGAAATAAAAAAATGAACTGGACACTATATAAACTTAGCCCTGCTGACAAAGGGAAGTGCTGAACTGCAGCAGTTCGCTGCGGGTAGTAATTTGGTCTTAAATGAAAAGAGGGAACTTGAGGCTAAGCCCAAAGTTTTGAATGAGAAGATAACAGCAATCGATAGATGGACTGATGCTTGCTTTTTTGTTATTTATGCACATTAATATTCAAAGGCACCCAGGGAGGACAGCCGAAATGGTTCAACATATGTTTGTCATTCGCGAAGCAGCGAGGAAATTTCCGGACATTGGATGGAGAAATTATGGCGACCAGTTTAGAGTACGTCAATCAATCTGTTTCCGAAATTGGTCAAAATTGAATTCTGATTTATGGCTACGCTTGATCACTGTCCCACCCAGGCCGGAATCTAGCCTTACTGCATCACATGCACCAACCAAAACTGGTGTCTGTTTTAGTTACAATAGAGGCCGTTGCATTACAGCCAATTGCAAATATGCGCATTTATGTTCTCTTTGCAAGGGAAAGCACGCAAAATCGAGTTGTGCAAAAATGATACTTTTCGTACCTCAAATCTTCAAACAGCACCGCTGAAACCAATAAAAGTCAGAAATTTTAAATTAGTGAATTCCCCTATAAACACTGCAGCTTTAAATAATTCTTTTACAAGTTATCCGAATTTAAAAGTAGTAAAAGAACTGATGAATGGTTTTGAATTTGGTTTTTCGATTGCATTTCCGGGGTCCTCGAGAAAAAAAGATGCAACTAATTTGCCCTTTTTTTATAAACATGCAGATTTCGCTAGAGATAATATCAAAGAAGAAATTGACAAACGACGGATGGCTGGCCCATTTAAATCACGACCTATGACAAATTTGAGTGAATCGCCACTGGAAGTAGTGCCCAAGAAAGCGGAGGGGGAATTCAGGGTAATTCATCATCTCTCCTACCCTACCGATAACTCCGTCATCGACTTTATTGACGATGGGCTTTGCTCTGTTAATTTCACAAAATTCGACGAGTCCATTAGCATGATTCAATGTTTAGGGCGTGGATCTTAAAAGCGCTTTTAGATTAATGCCCATTTGGCTCGGTGATTTTGAGCTTCTTGGTTTCAAATTCGACGGCTGTTATTATTTTGACAAATGCCTCCCCTTTGGGTGTCATAAATCTTGTGCTACATTCGAGAAATTTTCATCATTTCTAGAGTGGTTTCTAGAGAAGTGTTACACTATTTAGATGATTTCTTGTTCGGGGGTCATACGGCAGACGAGTGCCAAATAAGCGTGGATACTTTCATACAGGTCTGCCAAGAATTAGGGGTCCCAATAGCATGGGAAAAAAGCGAGGGTCCACAATAAGTTATATCTTTTCTTGGGCTAGAAATTGATACTCCCAGAGTTTTGGTTCAATAGGGGCAATACTAAGGATATCACTTCGTTGGATTTTTTTCCCTTGCTTGTTTTTGTATTTTTATGGGGGGGGGGGGGGAGCTACGCAACAAAAAAGTTTGGGTCAATAAAAAAATATTCTTCTCAAGATCCAGTGGACCAGGAAAGCTGAAACTTACAAGAAAGCATCCTGGAGTAATGTAAATTTTTAATTGTTAAAACAATGACCCCCGGAGGTAGGGTGAGGCCACAATAGAGAATCCAAATTTTCAATAGAAATTTATATGAAAAATCTTCAAAACTCGAACCAGTGTGCCATAAAAGCTAATACTTATGTTGAATCATAACTACTGGGGTAGTGTATATTATAAAATGTTAAAATCATGACCTCTGGGGGAGGGTACACAATAGGGAAGTTTTATGTAGAAATATATAGGATAAAATCTTCCTCTCAAGAACCACAGGGCCAGGAAAGCTGAAACTCAGGTGGAGGCATTATGGGGTAGTGTGGATTCTAGATATCAAAATTAAGACCGGGGGTAGTGGTGGTTGGGGGCACAAAAGATATAAGAAAAGGGGAAATCTGGTGAAGAACTGCATCTCCTAAGTCACTTAGGTGAGTGATGTGGTCCATGGGCCTCTTGTTGTATTTAGTGCAGTAGATCAAAGGTCAATTAATGTAAATTAAATGTTATATTTATTAAAATGTTGATGACAAGTATCGTAAGCGGTTTTTACTACTTGCCTTTCAGTCAATGCAAATATTATTTTTTTCTTTTTTGCAGTTTCTTATTTAAAAAGACTTGTATTAAAGGAAAAAAATGTTGGTTTAAATAACAAACAGAGAGACAATTACATGTGTATATTACACGTATTTAAAAAAAAGCAAGTAGGATGAAAACCATTCCTCTGTTAGCCCTTTATCCTTGACCGAACAAAATTGTTTTTTGCAAAGCCACCTTTAGGTATAAAATCTTGCTTTAAAAAAAACTTACTTTCTGTCTCCTAAATATTGTTTTTTTTTTATTCACGGAATTGTAGAATAAATTCTTGATTTTTTTTTTTTTTTTTTAAATTTAAACAAATATTATCTAATGCATGAAAAAAGCATGTGTAAACATTGACAAGCAGGTAATCTTTTGTTGTCCTGAACAAATCATATCAATTAACTTCAACTTACCCAGTACATCGACCATACTGCCTAGAGCTTGCTTGAAGAAGCGTTAGAAGAAAAATGGATTCAAAGATTGGCATGTCTAGCAGCATCACTTTCATGAAGGTTTGTATTTTATCTTAGTATTGTTGTATTGGGGTCAAATGCTAATTAAGAAGTGGTTATTTTTACACTAAGTTTACACAGTACTAGCTATACCAATCAGTTATGAACACTATATCCTGGATATTGACTCCTCTAATCCTGCCTTAGGTTGGGAACGTAGCCACATCCAGGACAGAAAAGAGACAACAATAGGATATGGTAGGACCCTTTTGTCAGGAGAACTAAGCAGATACATGTATTTCAGTAGTAGAAAGAAGTTATTGACGGTGGTCAAATTCACCAGAGATTTCAAACATTACCAACTGATCACGGAGTTGAGTGTGAAGAAAGAACATCATAGTCCGATACATATATATAGTTACCGACGAGTATAAGCGCTGGAATGATTTCAGTATCGAGAAAGACGACGTAATACCATTATCCAGCTGAATAGCTCTTTAATTAATCGTCTGTGCAAGCAAAGAGTTCGTCTCGAGTCCGCTGAGCGGGGTGTTTGAGAGATGTTAGATCGACGTCTTGGTCAGGGTATTGTTTCCAGTTCTTGGGAAGATAAAATTCCTTGACAACAGATGCCCCTGAACATTCTAGTTTTTCTCAATCTCTGTCAAGGGAATATCAGCCTTAGATCCAAAGATTGAGTAAGTTAATCCCAGGTAATTTCAGGTATTCCAAGTGAAACTGCGGGAATTTTGATATCATAATAGTCCTAAAGATTTGGCTATAGTAATCCCAAATTATATGAAGCCCTAACTTACCTTAGGCATAACTTATAATGTTTGTGTTTAACTACCGAAAATAACATGGTAATTTGTAGTCCCTAACAGAAATGCTATCCTCAGGGAATAGACTGGTTTTACATAAATCAAACAGGGATTATTTGACGAGAACCCACTGACTCGGGTGGCGGATGGTAGAAGATGCAAAGTTGTCCTGTGATGAATGTGCTGCAAATCAGAGGGGTTCATTTCCGAATTTATTTGAAATGAAAAGTTATCAATGGAAAAAGTGCGCTTGGACGGCTTCCCCGAACAGAAAGGCATAACGGAGCAGGTAAATATTTCATTATTTACAACGGAGACACCAAAAATGTCTGATTTCATATCTCCTATAAAATGGAACTAAAACGGAAAATATCCTAACTGTTCGACTTTATGGTTCATTTTCTTCTTTCGTTTTGCGTAGACGTTGTGTAATTTGAATTAGTTACCTTTTGTCGCCAGATTACAAAGACAGATTTTGGTGCTAAATGTATTTTCGCTATAACACTTCATTAAGAAACATAAAAAAAAAATGTCGAGTTATTAAAAAGATCAGTTATTCTAAAGAAAAAAAATTGAGAAGGGTTTTGTCTTTATTTATTATATGCTTTATTTCCCATTTCAATTCATGAACTAAACATGATTTAAAAAAAACGACCTCGGTTTACAAAGTCGTAGGAAAACGCATACAGGTAATAAACGCAGGTAACATCCTGTGTATATAGGTAGTATACACAAGCCAGCGTCGTTCCCTCGGGGCTTTTCAGCCGCTTCGATTAAGCTCCACCCCACACCAAACTTACCTGAGGAAAACCTTACGGTTGAAAACCTCGGCCTTTAATGGGGGGCACTTTTATCGGGCTAAAATGTATAGGGAGAGTATTTTTGACAACCTCATGATGGAATGTTTTTTTATATTTAAGTGATGTTTAATTTGTTTCAAGGTTACAAAACGTGTAGATTTAAAAGTATATTATAATACAACTTCTTAACACAAAAACATGGAATGAAGTTTCACACATAAACAATATTTTGCTTATTTTAAAAAGTCTGCGGACTTTTCAAACAATCCTCCTTCGTGTACATAAAAAATCAGACTTCATTAGAAAAAATTGGATTTTCTTTTGTCGCATGAACTACTAGATGCTGTCATGAGACAGTAATACCCGCACTAAGGTATTTGCCTCTAAATGCACACTCCTCTAAAATTAGGCTTTACCAAAGAAAAAGTCAATATAATTTAATAATTTACATAATAGGGCCTCCATGTATTCATCAAATTGAGCATAATATTCTCAAGTGAACATGTGACCCATGGGCCTCGATCTTATAGGTACATGTATTTCATATTCATAATTCATTACCAGTCTGAAATTAAACAACAGAATTCAATTAATGATGTAAATTAGGTTTGAAACAGGGGGGGGGGGTTAAATTTTTGGCCCATAATTGGAACTTTTTAAATCTATTTTCTCATATACATGTAGATCAACAACAAATATTATTCAAATTAGTTTAAAGCGTTTTTGATGATTTTTTCCAAAATGTACAATCTTTTTTATACTTGATTAGGCAGAAACACCTTGAAAGCTGCCATATACCATGTATACCCAATCAATTTAGTCAACCCCCACCCTTCTCCCATCAACACACACACACGCAAATACACCCTATTTTCCTGTTTTTGGAAATAGGCCTAGATGGCAAAGTTAAGATAAAACATCTTTTGTAAATAATAATTTTAAATTTGTTCTTATACTGTAAATGTATCTGAAGACCTGCATCACATTAGGCTTGCGTCACGTACCTAACTTAAGTACTAGTTTTACCATTATCATTTTTAGAGAGCACTGCACGTGCAGTACTAGGCCTAGTGTTGTGTACACATCATTGCATGTATGTCAGTTGGAATTATTTTGTGTTTAATTGGATTATATTTCATGAAGTTGGAGCTATGGCAGTCGGTAAGTACACGTTTTGGTATAGAGTTGGGTAAAATAGTCTGAAATGCAACTGGTTAGGTTAAAGTTTAAAGGATCAAAGGTCATCCGATGCTGCAATAAGACGAATTTCACATTCTAAAGTAGGCCTGGGTATTGGCCCCAGATTTCGTATTGCGATATATTGCGATATTTTTAACTGTATTGCGATATGTATTGCAATATTTTCATTGTAATAAAAATGGCATTTTCTTACTATATTTACTTTAATTTACATGCAGAATGTACATAACTATGATAAGTAACTAACACAGAAAAAAAATCTTGTTGATTTCATATAAGTTATCCTCTAAAATGTTCCCACCAAACTTCCGTCTTACTGTTGGCTTAATAACAAACTTTAAGTAGTCCATTTTTATATTTTTATGACAAATTTCCTTAATCTAAGCATATTGCCAATATATCGATATTACAAAATCGTATTGCGATACGATATTTTTTGTCATTGTATTGCAATATATTGAAATATCGATATTATTGCCCAGCCCTATTCTAAAGAGTTATCGCCCGTTATCGACGTTACATTCAGTTACAAAATACAGAATTTTTTTCTGAGAGGGAGAGGGGACTTCCAGACCAGAATTTCCTGAGAAGCAAATAAAAGGAGAAGTTAGGGTGGTGTCTGTTTTCTAGGGTGGAGGGCATCCAAAGTCTTTTTTATATTATAGTCCTGCAAATTCGGGGGGGGGGGGGGTTCTCAAGATACACATCCCGTCCCTGTAAACCGTAATGGCAAATGATCATGTGACTCCTAAATAGTGGGAAACTTTTTCCATTTGACCATACATAATTTTGCGCTTTTTGTGTTATTATGTTATGTAAATTTAATGGTATAAAGGTTTTGAACCCCCTGGAGGTCATCCCCACTCTCCTAATGATTCTAACTGGAAATGTTCACAATATGACTGCATTAAATGAAATAAAAGTGCATCAATGATAAGATTGCTTGACATTTCATTCACTACCTATCCTCCTAGAATTAGGAATGAAAATCATTCAAAGAGATGGACCATATTAAAGTATTTGTATATAGGCTATTAACATATTTTTTTAAAAATGTAAAACAAGCAGTAGTTTGCATACATGTCATGAATATAAACAGGGGTCTGGGATGGGGTGAGGGGAAGGATCGAGTTCCTGTCTCTTTACGTCTTAATGGTTGAAAACTCCTAAAATGAAT
This sequence comes from Saccostrea cuccullata, assembly GCF_032062105.1. NCBI lineage: Eukaryota > Metazoa > Mollusca > Bivalvia > Ostreida > Ostreidae > Saccostrea > Saccostrea cuccullata. The sequence continues at coordinate 15,341 of NW_026926884.1, read as the reverse complement.
GTTGACCTCAAATCCGACTTGTCCTCCTTATTTTTCAAGTGGGGGTGTCTCCATTTGAGTGAAAAATTCCTGAGAGGGATGTTTAACAACAAACAAACAATTAAATGACATAAAAACACAATATTGATTTGCGTTAAGAAATATGCAGGGGATTTTTTCCATCATAAATCTTCTTCTCAAGAACAGCAAGGGCATTATTGTCCCCCGTTTTGGGGGAAAGGGAGGGAACATTAAATCTTATTTGTCTGTCAGTCTGGCCATCTTTGACAGTATGTGCATCTGTCACAATAAATTTAACCTTGATCATAACTTTTGAATAATATGAGATAGGGCTTTCATATTTCACATGTACATTACCACAAAACTTTCTAAATGTACTATGATTTTTTAACCCAAGTGAGACCTTGACCTCAAAATTTTACCTACTTTCCAAAAAATAACATTTTAAATTAATCATTTTGAAAGAGAAAAGATATGGCATTTAAATTATACATGTATATTACATGTGAAAAGACTTTTCTAAATACATCATGACTTTTGACTTTCTGATCTTGACCTAGAAGTTTAACCTACTTTTCAAAAATATTATATTATATATTTATATATATATATATATATATATATAACTTTTGATTGAAAAGAGATGGGTCTTTCATATTTGACATGTACTTTACCTGCAACAAAATATTTCGAGCATGCGATGATTTCCCCCCTTTGACCTAATTTTCATAAAGTGACATATGATAGGGATGCATATTTGATACACAATCTGCCATAAATTATGGCATCCCATTCACTTTAACACAGAAAGCAAAGGACCACAATTCTTTGAATTTGCATGTATAATCTTGATATGGAAACATCCTCATATAATGTATATTCAAGTTTTTTATGCTACGCCATGATTAGGAATACATGTATTAGTTTTTGTCATGTCCGTCCTCCACCCTTCCATCTGTCTTTCCATCGAGCTCAAAGAAATTACTTTCTAGATATTTTATCAAAGTTCATATGCTGATGCATATACTGATGTAAACTATCCAACTGTGGCAATATTTTTTATGCGCCCGGATCGATAGGTCCCGGGCATATATTGTTTTTGTCCTGTCTGTTTGTCTGTTTGTCTGTTTATCTGTTTGTCTGTTGTCAGCTTTAACCTTGGCCATAACTTTTGAACAATAAGATATAGAGACTTCATATTTGGTATGCATACTCCACTATTTAAGTCCTTTCAAATGACATCAAGGTCAATGACCTTGTGACCTTGACCGTGACCTAGATGCTAAAAATAGCTTTTTACACTTTTTGCCTTAACTTTTTAACCATAGGAGATAGGAACTTCATATTTAGGATGCATACTCCACTGATTAAATTCTTTCAAATGACACCATGGTCAATGACCTTGACTGTGACCTATATGCTAAAAATAGCTTTTTACACTTTTGGCCATAACTTTTAAACCATAGTAGATAGGGACTTCATGTTTGGGATGCATACTCCACTGATTAAGTTCTTTCAAATGACACCACGGTCAGTGACCTTGTGACCTTGACTGTGACCAATATGCTAAAAATAGATTTTTTGAACTTTGTTTCCGCCGGGCGCATAGTGTTTCACAAACACATCTTGTTTACCTTTACTTTCCTTTGACCTTTACCTGTTTACTTAACTTTTCTTAAAACCTAAGTGTTTAGCTTTATTTTAGAGAAACCATAATGATTCAAGTTGTGTAATGAAACTTCACATGATGATACATACTGATGTAAGCAATTAGAGCTTTACAATGCTTCACTCTTTTTTACCTTGACATTTCCTGTGATCTTGACCTCATGATCACTGTCTTAGACTAGATCAGTTTTGAATAAACAGTTCAAGATATATTAATCATACTTCATATGCTAATACATACTGATGAGAGCTATTATTGCATTAACTTATTTTGACCTTGAATTTTCTTTTGACCTTGACCTCACTTTTTAAAATATGTGTTTATCTAAGTTTCAAATAAACCATTAATTATATTTTTATCAAAATTCATATGATAATAGTAAATTCACACTGATGTAAGCTTTTCAGCTAGAACAACATTTTGACCACAACCTTTCCTTTGACTTCTCTTTTCTTAAAACAAAGTGTTAAGCTCAGTTTCATTAAATCATTCAAGATATTTTTATCAAACATAATAAGCTAATATATATTAGTGAGAGCTATTCAGCTGCATCAAAAACTTCATCTTGCACATTCCTGTGACCTTGACCTCCCTCCTCTTTAATATGTATTTTGCTTAGTTTTTAAGAAATAATTTAAGACATTTTTATGTTTAACATGCACTTATACATAATTTGATGAGAATTTATTATCTATATCCAATTTATTTATATTTTAGTTTCAATTCTGAAAAAAAACTGTTTAAGATATTTTCATCAAACTTTATACACAAATACAAATTTTAGTTTTTAGTTTTTAGCTCACCTGAGCCGAAGGCTCAAGTGAGCTTTTCTGATCATATTTTGTCTGGCGTCCGTCTGTCTGTCTAGCTGTGTGTAAACTTTTCACATTTTTGACTTCTTCTCAAGAACCACTGGGCCATTTCAAGCAAACTTGCCACAAAGCATCCTTGGGTGAAGGGGATTCAAGTTTTTTTCAAATGAAGGGCCATGCCCTCATTCAAGGGGAGATAATTGGGAATTAATGAAAATTTGGTGGCATGTTTTAAAAATCTTCTTCTCAAGAACCACTGCTCCAGGAAAGATGAAACTTATGGGTTAACATCCTCAGGTAGTGAATATTCAAATGTGTTCAAATCATGACCCCCGGGGGTAGGGCAGGGCCAAAATGGCCGACCAAAGTTTTATATAGAAATATATTGGAAAATTCTTTAAAAATCTTCTTCTCAAGAACCACTGTGCCAGGAAAGATGAAACTTATGGAGTAACATCCTCAGATAGTGTAGAACTGTAGATTCAAGTTTGTTCAAATCATGACCCCCGGGGGTAGGGCCAAAATGGCTGACCAAAGTTTTACATAGAAATATATAGGAAAATTCTTTAAAAGTCTTCTTCTCAAGAATGACAAAGCCATAATTCATCAAATTTATATGGAAGCATCCTCAGGTAGTGAAGATTCAAGTTTGTTCAAATCATGACCCTGGGGGTAGGGCGGGGCCAAAAAGGCCGACCAAAGTTTTACATAGAAATTTATGGGAAAATTCTTTAAAAATCTTCTTCTCAAGAATGACAAATCCATAATTCATCATATTTATATGGGAGCATCTTCAGGTAGTGTAGATTCAAATTTGTACAAATCATTTTAGGAATAAAAGGAAACACATCTTTAAAGTTCTTCTTTTCAGGAACACGAAGAGCATGATTAATATGGAAATATTCTTAAGAGGTGTAGATTCAAGTTTGTACAAATCATGACCACCAGGGTTATGGAGGTGCCATATTTTTCCGGCCCCTTTTTGCCATCCATATGAAAATTCAAATTTTGAAACCATTTTACACATACACAAAATGAACCAATCATTTTTTAAATGATTATGGTTTAAAACTATTGCAGCATAAGATATTAGGGAAGTTCTTGAAAGCAGGGTGATTAAACATGTCAAATATATGTAAAAAAAAAAATATATAGAAATTCTACCTCGATTTGATCCCCATCCCCCCCACCCCCCGGGCAAAATGAAAATTCCGAAACCTTACTGCACATCTACATGACATTACTAACCATCTCTTAAAAGATGATAAGGCTGCTGAGTAAAATGTAGAAGGAGTTCAGGGAAGAAGGGGCTTTTTGTATAAAAAAACATCATTTTTTGGCCCCCATTTGATCCCCTGGGGCAAAATCAAAATTCCGAAACCTTACTGCACATCTACATGACACCACCAACCATCTCTCAAAAGATGATTAGGCTGCTGAGTAAAATATAGAAGGATTTCAGGGAAGAAGGGGCTTTTTGTATGAAAAACGTCATTTTTCGACCCCCATTTGATCCCCTGGGGCAAAATCAAAATTCCGAAACCTTACTGCACATCTACATGACACCACCAACCATCTCTCAAAAGATGATTAGGCTGCTGTGTAAAATGTAGAAGGAGTTCAGGGAAGAAGGGGCTTTTTGTATAAAAAACATCATTTTTCGACCCCCATTTGATCCCCTGGGGCAAAATCAAAATTCCAAAACCTTACTGCACATCTACATGACACCACCAACCATCTCTCAAAAGAGGATTAGGCTGCTGAGTAAAATGTAGAAGGAGTACAGGGAAGAAGGGGCTTTTTGTATAAAAAACGTCATTTTTCGACCCCCATTTGATCCCCCGGGGCAAAATCAAAATTCCGAAACCTTACTGCACATCTACATGACACCACCAACCATCTCTCAAAAGATGATTAGGCTGCTGAGTAAAATGTAGAAGGAGTTCAGGGAAGAAGGGGCTTTTTGTATAAAAAACGTCATTTTTCGACCCCCATTTGATCCCCCGGGGCAAAATCAAAATTCCGAAACCTTACTGCACATCTACATGACACCCCCAACCATCTCCCAAAGGATGATTAAGCTACTGTGAAAAATGTAGGAGGAGTTCAGGGAAGAAAAGTGTGACAGACGGACGGACGGACGGACGGACGGACGGACATGAGTAACAACAATATACCCGAACTTTCTTTCGAAAGTGCGGGTATAAAAATATTTATTTATCTCTTTTTAATTCAAAAAGTATCATAAAGATGGTATCAGGTATGTTCTTTAGAAATAAAACATCTTCCTTAAATGAGAAATGCTATTTAATGCTTCGTGGTTACATAATTATGTTATTGTATAACATTCATTGAAAATTCTCTTAATATTTATTCTTTTTTTCACAAACATAGTAATGAGAAGAGTCACAATTGTTGTCATTCCAAACACCTTCAGGAAGCAGTTCGACGCAATTTTCACCTGTACCCCCGTTATTAGGTTCACCTGTATCCCAATGTGTGTAATTCAATGTTGTGTTAGAATGTACCCAGATGAACGTGCCCTCGGACTCTTCATCTGTTCCTCCCATCCACCATTTATTTCCGGAGGCTAAAATTTTATAATAGATGGAGTTAAACGTGTGTGATTCGTTGAGAAATAAAGAAAATAGTTAAATATGTTAATATTCAGAAAATAATTGAATATACATTTAGGAAATGGTTAAACAAAGGTATTTTTGGAAATTTTTAATACTACTAGTAGTCCAGCGCATATTTTTATTAACTTATTGAAAAATGGTTCACATTCATTCCGTTACTGTTTTCCCAATATCCTGGATCTGTTGGTTTTTCAAATGAGACCAAGAATCAAAAATGTTATTAAATAGAGTAAACCCCCTGCCAAAACATTCCGAAATACATATTGTGTGAAAAAAAATGATAATTCTCAAGGTATTCCCAGCCTCCCATGAGTCTTCCACAGGGCGCAGTGGTTAAAATGTCCATTTTATTCGCGAGCCAGCTTAGGAGTTTACCTTTACGTCGAGTTTTCGAATCCCACTGTGGGACGTTGATAAATAGTCCATCGAATTAAATACATCATCAACCAATTTGAGTTGGTACAATGTACTCAAGACATGTGGATTTTCATTTACCATTTTTCCTTATCTTCTTTCTCTAATAAATTTATAATTATTTAGTTTACATTACCTGATTTAAAAATACTCAAATTGACTAATTCAAGTTGTACACAGTCCGACCAATGTTTAAATTCCCTGCTATATATAATTAGATAACGTCGACATATAAACGTCCATGCTATGTTGAATTTCCATAAAATCACATTACTTTTTCACTTTTGTGTTAAAATTAACGTAGGTTTTTAAATTAGAAAAACTATTTATGATAATCCTTCTACATTTTGTCGTAAACTACATTATTGGACTATTTTTCAGTCCTCAAATTACGGAAAGAAAACACAAAAATGTACCTTTGTTTTGAATCAAGTTTTGTTCAGCCTCACTCTCTATTTCAAGAAGATGTGCTTCCAGCCAAATGCAGCTAGCCTAAGGGAATAAAGTTAAATATACACATTTTCACTAGAGAGCTTAAACAGAATTCTGATTTCCAAGAACATTTTGATTTGATATACATTATCTCAAATTTAGATTGTTTGCATTTTGTGTAAATCATGCTTTCAACTTTGCAATTTGATATTTACCTCAAAAACAACGATCGTACAATTTCATTAAATCTTATCAATTTATTGCAATTGACTTAAATAAAAATACAGCCAGATAAGGTCTACAATAAAATGGAGAAATATTTCCTGTGTATTTAAATGACACCATATTCAAGTGCCATCCGGTGAAATCGTGATTTGTCAATTTGATTTCTATGCCTCTATTACTATATTTATTGCAGAGAACTTTAAAATGTTAAAGTGCTCAAGAGAAATTCAGAAATTCTGGCACCATTACTTGATTGATTGATTGTATACTGTTTAACGTCCCTCTCCAGAATATTTCACTGATATGGAGACATCACCATAGCCGTTGAAGGGCTGCAAATTTAGGCCTATGCTCGGCACTTACGGCCTTTGAGCAGGAAGTTATCTTTATCGTGTCACACCTGCTGTGACACGGGGTTTCGGTTTATACGGTCTCATCCGAAGGACCGCCCCATTTAGTCGCCTTTTACGACAAGCAAGGGGGTACTGAGGACCTATTCTAACCCGGATCCCCACGGAAGCCATTACTTGAAAATTTTCTCGTTGAAACACACTTGTTCTTTACCTTATATGATTTAATCAAAGAAAAGAAACATTTTTTTCTTATGAAATGCACCATTTTGAATCAGACATCGTAAATTGTTATTGACATTTATTTAAGCAAGTGAGTTAAGGCTAGTTATAGGTTTTCTATGCAAATGAGCTAATAAAAATGCATCAATTGTATATTTTATGTACAGAGAAAGTTCAAATTGATTTTCTTATACATACTAAGTACCCACAGTATATTATTGCAAGTGCACATAATGACGTCATATTATGACGTCATAGTTCTTTCCCATTCAAGGTAATAAAACACATCAAAAAACAACGTCGGCGCAAGGGCATATCCTATCTAATTTAAAATAAATAAAGTATCATATTAAGGAAAATATTCTAAAAATTAATAAAATTGCTGCACAAATCTTATCCTCTTCTTCAATCGATAAAAATTTTACTAAACTTACACTGGACTGTACATTTTTACCCTGTTTGAACTTAGAACTGTGCAAATAGTAACTAAACAATTGCAGTGTCGACATTTGTGCAGCAATATCTTAAATCTTTGGAATATTCTGCTTCTCTTTATACCTTGTTTCTGTAAAACAAAGTAAGGTATGCCCTTGCGCCGAAGCGATTTTGTTGATGTTTCTTATAAACTTGTATATTAAAGATCGATGACGTCATAATATGACGTCATAATGTGTACTGGCAGTCGCATATCGTGGGTACCAAGAATGTATTAGAAAACAAGTCTTAACATTTTCTTTGCGGTATGTATAGCAATAATGGGTCTTACTTAATTATTTTGCATAGAAAACTCCATACAGAGCCTTAACTCACTTGCGTAGATTAAGCCTTTCTCTGTTTTGTTCAGAAGCCATTCCACTGTATGATTTCAAGAATGTGTTCAAGTGATTATACTACGCAAGATATGCAAAACAAATTAGGAGAAACCTGAAACTGTTAATCGTTTGTCTTTGTTTCCAACCGGTCAAGGTATCGTAGTGGCAGAGCACTCGCTTTGTTTTCCGGAGGCCTGGGTTCGATTCTCGAGCGCAGCGCAGTGTCAAACCTAAGACATACACTGTAAACGTTGGTAGTGACTGTTCCTTCCCCAAGCGCTGGGAAATAGAAGTAAAAGTCACAGGTCTTTCGAATATGATATTGAAATGTACGTCTCATGTCACGGTTAGCATGAAAAGCCCCCACTGCTCAATGGCCCTGAGTGCCGAGTATAGGTCTGGATTTGAAGCCCTTCAACGGCAAACGGTAACGTCGCTATGTGATTGAAAATTCTCGAGTGAGATGTAAAACAATATTCAATAATCAATCAATCTTGTTCCCATTGAGAGAAAATCATAGAAAATAAATATAATTGAAAAACAGCCGTTTTAGTTATCGTATTCTGACCCGTCCTTGACCATGTTACATGTAAAGTGCGTAGAATGCATTTTGCGATTACTGTAAATTCTATAGTAGCAGTCTGTTTACTGTCTAATTTACACGTAAGACAATGCGTATCGTATTGCATGAAGTTGAAAACTTAAGATTCTTTAATGAAATTAGCATGATATGTTTCGTTTTATTTTATAATGTGTTTACATGTATTAATGTTTGGTATTGTTAAATTTGCTATAATTGACAGAATATAGTGTCTGTACATGTACATCCATACGTCTGTCCTTCCGTCTCTTACGCTTTGTGATACCCATCTCTTATCCGCAACTCCGGCTATGCCAACGAATAAAATTTGATGGCATCTTTATTGATTCTTTGTTATATAGTTCCATTGTGCATCTCGTATTTACATTTTTATTCGAAACATATTTCGGATTTTTTAAAGCAAAATAGTGACAGTTTCTTTTTTTTGTATATTATTGAAAGGTAGTCTTATCCACAACTCCTCTTATACCAGTGAATAATGGTGAAGGATAGTTTCTCAGTTTCTTTATTATATAATGCCAATGTGCATCGTCTATTTTAATTTTTGACCTGGTACTTATTTTCGGTCTTCCAGAAAAAAACATGGACTTTGCCATTATAATCATTTGAGAGGCTTGGGTATCATTTAGAGATACACTGCCAACGGAACAGTTGTTCATTTCTCAAAAGACGGCCATCCGAGTTCCAATTTTCCGTTCTCATTGTAACAAGCAGAGCATGGCCATAGAAGGTATCCATCAAGCCAAATTGGAGAAAATATGGCACCTCCTTTGAAACTCTATATAAATGATCTGAATTTTATGAACTTGTAGGCAACATCACTATTTTATTACGGAGATCGGGTTGTCAATAACTACCAGAGAGATTAGATGTATATAAAATGTTTTTTTTTAGCATACAAGGTGATTTTATAGGAACACACTTTAATTTCCAGCCATAATATTTGATGAAAATGTCCTATATATTTTTGAAAGCTTTCATTTAGCCCACTTTGCAGAGTACTCGCTCCATGATCAGAAATAAGTGGGTTCAAGCATCGGCTGCGACAAACCTAAGTTTATGAATAATTGTTAGCAAATGAATCGTTGCCAAACGGTTGGTACTTTGAAGTTGGCGGTCTATAGGTTGAGACCATTATCCTTGTCACTGCAGGCGTTGACATGATGAATATCTTACTTTCCAATGATCAAAGTTCCGAAATATAAATTCTCACTTCACAGCCCTTCACAGCCTTCACAGGCATATGATTAAGTATGATTACTGTAGTAATTTTAAATAATGGTAAAAAGACATGGCACTATACATATTGAATAATTGTATTTCTATTATAAACTATTAAAGAGCTCTTAACTTCGTTGTGAGTTTTAGTTATCCAACGGAAGATCCCAAATCTCCTACCGCCTCAAAAGACATACCTTGGCAGCCTGCCACTTAAGAGGACTGTTCACAAAACAATATTTCTTCTCCCCAATTATCTGCCATCCTGTTGGGCATTCTGCAATATACTAGCATAAATGGAACATTGGAAGGGAATACATATAAAGTTATTTACTGAACTTTATTTCACTATGCAAAGAGTTATTAATCGTTATATTGTTGTTATATTGTTGTTAATTTGGATACTATTGTTGCCATTTCTATTCCACTTTGTTTCATACCACATAGGATACTACAAGTGAAAAAAAAATTCTTTAAATTTTACTTCGGGTCATTCATTAAACACTCATACAGTACTCTATGCACAGACATTTCTTTATAAATATTTAGGCAAAAAGAAAAAAAACTGAAATATTGCAGAAAATGCCATTTAAAAGGATGTCTCTAACTCTACATTTTGTAATTATTTTTCAACAAAAATATTCATTATTGTCTATATTATCTTTTCAAATATTTTTGGTCCTTTCACTTTAAATGATTTTACATAAAGAATTAAAAATGTATGTTTTGACACACATTTTCAAATGCAATTGACGTATAATTCTTTACTCAAACATTGATTTGTTAACATGAGATGGGAAGGTATTATATAAGTGCAATTTATCTGCAACATTTTGTTTTAGTACTGCATACGTGTATATTTCTTATTCATTTAATCACGTCAAGCAAGACATTTTAATATTTGATCAAGAATTATTAATCAAACTTAGTTTTACTGAGAAAAGTTTACTTTCAGTCGAAATAATTTAATTTCACTTGTATCAAGGAATTTTATTGGCTGAGTCATTCAGAAGAACATATAATATTTTGGATAACATAACTTGCCTACGTTACAGTGAGTTGCGTCAAAAACGTATTACTCCGCTTGACGTTACTTTTAAAATAATGCTCAATTTGAAGCCTTATTCCGGAGGAAAAATTATCATTGTCTATACTGAAATTAGATTATAAGGAATGAAGATAATTTCAACTTATGTTATACCATATATAAAAACTTGGGGCAGTTTACGCTTTTTTATAAACCGCGAAGCGGAGCGTAAACTGCCCCATGTTATGTTATATCGTATAACATAAGTTGAAATTAGCTTCATTCCTTAAATAATCAATCAATTTTTTTTCAATTTTTGCGGTAGACTTAAAGAAAACATGATTTCGTTCTCCAAGAAGCTTTGCAATGTTTTAAAGGATGTCTTTTTCACCTGTAAACCATTTGTTTATTACTTACTGCCATTTACACAGAATGGTTTTCCGCTTCTCAGAGGCACGCACTCCTCTTTACACGATGTTGCCTTACAAGATCCAGTCAGCTCCTGTGAAAAAGGTAAACCCATTGGTCTTAGCTTCTGTACCTTCCTTCGCCTATTTAAGGTCATGAATTTATTTGAATTTTATGAAAATCTTCTATTTATTGCATAAAAAGAACGCTATAAAAGAAACCAAAACTTTTACGACTTGTAAAATGGAAAATTCAACTTTAATTTAATGGATACTTGAACAAAGCGTGACTGTGCTGTTGTATAAAGATTTTTTTTTCTAAATAGCGTTTTGTGCAAAGATAAAAATTTTATCTTTGAATGTATGGAGAAAAATCAATGAACTCAATCTAAAAAGCATGAACATTACGACAATTTTGTGCGGCTTTGTGATTCTTGTAAACAATTGTTTAAATTGATTTCTATATAAGATAAATCATTTATTGTAAACTAGCTCTTTCCCCTTTCCTTATTACAATTTAAGTCAAAGATTCTTGCTTAGTTACAACAAAAAATCAGAGCCTACTTATATGTATACATGTTATACTGTAAACCAACTTTTATTCGCGACGACTTTATTTCCCGATCTTCTAGGATTCAACTAGTTCTCGACGATTAATTTTCGCGATCAAGCCTTTTTTGATCTGTTGTTAATAGACATTAAGACTTTACGGACTAGTTCGCGGCGAGAAATATTCGCGATGACGAGGCTCTCGCGAACTTCTTGAAAATATCTCGCACGCGAATAAAAGTTGGTCTACAGTACTTTAGAGCAAAAATTAAATTGTTGGAATATTCCTACTTTCAGCATTGATTCCTATTGTGACCCATGATCAAGTTAAGTGATCATGACCTTGACCTCTTGCTTGAATCTGGAGAAAATTTTTAAATATTTCAAAGAGGAGTGTGATCCCCCCCCCCCCCAAAAAAAAGTTGTCCCCTGACTTTTTAAAAATAATATCCGACACAATTAGTCCCGTGAACAACTTAAATCCTTCACTAAAGGATGCCGTGTGACAAACTATGTTGTAGTTACCCACTTGCTTTTCATTAAGTTGAAAATTGGTAAAAGAGACACACAGCTGAGAGAAGTTAGAGATCATGTGGCCACGAAAGCTCAAGTTCACCCAAGATTAAGTAAGGTTGATAAGTATTTCAAATCAGACAAGTAAACAAATAAATGACATTTAAGATTCTTTTATACTGATGTCTGTATGTCAATTGACTTACATTAAGGAATCTTTACATGTTATACATATACGTGATGTGCCAAATGTTTGAAAATCGAACCAAGTAAGTCAAGGCATAAATACAAAACCTAGCCGAATAATAAGACTGCAATGTAAACAAAAATCCTTAAGATTTGTGTAACATTAGAAACGCACATTATGTTTATGTTAAGTGTATTGTAAAATCCTCATGCACGAATACTTAAATAATGGTACATTTTGTCATTTTCTGAGCATATAAACATCAATATAATATCTTCTAAGAATTTCCGAGGCGTGTTCAAATTACAATGAGAAGATACAAAGTGCTTTTTTAGTGACCAAAAGGAATAAAAAATAAAACATAGATGTAGTTTTAGTTAGGTATTTTAATAATGTTTGTTACCTAATCTACATCCTTATTGATTAACTTTGTTAAAAAGCTGATATTTTAGCACAAGGATATATGGCTGAGACTGTTTCTGACATTTTCATCTTTTGTCTTTATTCAACGATAAACAACACAGTATACAATGTTCTAGAAACGTCGAGACATTACTAACCTGTGTTTGATTTTCCATTTCAATACAGTCACATTCTGAGTCCAGAACTAATTACGTTCCTGATTCCCCGTGTTTTCCTGCCATCAGTTCACAATGTAGCTGTTTCTTTCGATAGTTCACTGACTTGCACTGGTGATTCTGTAAACATTTTCGAATGCACTGTTTCTGTCCAATGAGGGTTAAAACATTCATGACTTTGCTAGAAGTCATACATTTGCCCGAAGCAGTAACTTTTATGTTGGATACATTTTGAATTTCTCCTGATACAGTATAATGTACTGTAGAAATAAATATGAGAAGTTTTAGTCCAAACATTGTCAATTTGTTAACAAGGATAAAACCAAGGTTATGACTATTTCAAAATGTTCCTATTGTCGCAAGTGAATGTTTGAATAGATGTTAAATATAATTGAACATCAGATTAAATAACAAAATAACATAGTTGCAAGCATGCGCGACCAATTTCATCGAGTAAGTGCATATGCAAAGCTATTTATAATGTTGAGTAAAATTGTTAAAATGTTAAATATCGAACTAATATTGTCTGACAAATATATAAATAATTAAGCATTGAAAAGAAATTATAATGTAAGATAACGAATTTTTCAAAAGCATGCTTTTAAATTAGATCATGAATCATTTATAAATAAAGTTAAAAATGAAACATGGATAACATTCGATATAAAAATACGTTCCAATTACTTTACTTAATTACATATTTGAAATAAATAAAGGCTTTTAGCATATGCGATATGTCTGACGTCATAATACCTGTATCATTCCTGTAGAGCTGATTTGCGGGGCTGATATGGGTCAATATTCCCTTCCCTAGTAATTTTAACTTCAAAACCAGTAATTGTTATCATCCACATATTTTTTTAGGTTCACATTCTCATAATTTTAACTTTTTTGAATGTAAGGAGAACCTAACTGACAAAGCACATGCAATTGAAATAAAAGTAGAAACATACCCCAACCGTGTGAGTCAATAGACTGTGTATATGTAAGAATTCTGTGCAAGATTATTTTCTTTTCAACTTAATGTGTAATACATTTTATTATTAAGTGCTTTGTGATAAACATATTTAAATATAAATAAACATACTAATAAAACATACCCTTTTCCACATCGCATTCTGTATCAGCCCTCGACCAATAGCAGCCTCGCCCCCGGGCTGATATTTTGGTCTCGGATGATACCGAATGTGATATGGAAAAGGGTATGTATTATTCTATATGGAAATAATTTACTTTCTTGTAATTCTGGATTCTTTAAACTATATCAAGTCATTCTTAGTGGTTAGTGGTAGGGTATTCGGTTTTTGATTGTTAGGTCCGGTTAAAATTCTCGTCCCCGGCACCACGTCAAACTTAAATCTTGTTCATAGGTATAAGAAGCGATTACTCTTTGCCAAGACAATTGTGTGGCTTTATAAATATGACCTGGTCTTTTGTATATAAAAATATAGAAGTGACTCGAAAAAAGGGGGATTTAATCGTAAAATTTAACAGCTTTTCGAAAATATGCTGATATGTAGTTATTTTAAATAGTCAAAGCAATTCTAGGATATACGGAAAAGTAGATCCATAAAAATAAGTAACGGTTTTCAAGGTACAATAAAGGAAATAAATAGTTCCCTTAATAAAAAGGTGAATGTTTTGCTTTATTACAGTGTATTCAAAATAAATGCGTTGAAAGGAATTTTCCACAAATATTGCCTAAAATGGTTGACAGGCTCGTAACCAAGGTCGACAAGTCAACAGGTCAACAGTTGTCACCTAATTGTAAAATCCTTTTCACTCAAGATAATTCTCAACAGGTCGATCGACATCAAATTGCGAGATCTCAACACCCCAATCGGGATACTTTTGATTCTACCTTAAAACAAAGGTCGACCAATCAACTTCTCCTTACATATCGTCCTGTCAACCCTTCGATTCGTCCTTCTGAATATACATGTTGACCTTTGAAGCAATTTATCTGTCAAACCGTTGACCTGTGAACCAGTCATTCTTTAATTTTCGACCCATTTTCCTAAATACATGTAAATTTTGAAGCAAACCGATTACTCATGTCCACCTGTCGATCTGTCAAACAGTTACTCCTTAAATTCGTCAACTTGTCGACCTGTGAACCTGTCAACATGTCCTTAATTTTAACAAAAATTTCTTACGCTGCATAGAATTTTTCCAAATTAAAATAAATTGTTTCTATGTGCATTTATTCGACAGTCCTTTATATTTAGCGGACTACTTAATTTATCCTAATTGAACCAGTCCTATTATACCTCCTCTGAGATGCAAATAATGAATCATTTGATATTATTCAAAAACAATGTTTCTTTAAAAAGCAATAGTATTTGAAATTCTCGTGGGACTTGAAATTTACGAAACATACAGATGACAGTTTATGGCTTAATATTTATGTTTTGTTTTCATGCAAACATATCAATTTGCATTTCCTTGTAGGAAGTAATAAAATAAACAATTGTTTCTTATCTTTTTATGAAAAAACTCAAACATGGTAAATGCAATTTGATCTATTGATTTAATTAATTATGCATAAAGAGTACTGAATGACATGTCAAAGCGATCAGCTGCTCATAATGACTTTCAGTCATCTGTGAAAGTTAAATTTTCTCTAGTAGAATTTACATTAGATTGGACGTGCATTCAGAGTCATTCAACCCTCTTATCCCGTCCT
>NW_026926883.1:0-28678 GCF_032062105.1 Saccostrea cuccullata | reverse complement strand
CACAATGCGTCGATAACTTTCTTCTGATCGGAATGGCCTACAACTTGCCACATTCCGTATCGAAATAAACAAGTCCTCCTTTATTGGTTCATCCACATGCATCACGCTAATCTCAAAGGCTTTTAAGATTCCTATGCTTTGATTTGTTATAAGACTTTCTCCTTAAAACGTTCTTTGTTTTTAGTCCTAACAATAAGTGACAACAAACATCAAGTATGACAGAGGAAATTCGTTACCGAGATGCTTAGCATCGCTGGTTTAAAGTCGCCTGTTTCAAACGCTTTGGTGATTTGCAAGAGTTATCTCCCTGTTAACGCAAACCTTACCTTAAAATGCTTACACAACTTTTTTGATAAAATTATTTTCATCAAGAGAAATAACTTATTTTTCACAGTGTACATTCTATTTAAAACAAGAAAATATACAAACAAGTCAGTAGCATTTGTCGATACATGTATTTAACATATTCTAACATGAGTACAAATTATAAGATTTCAGCAAAATTATTTAGTAGTTAAACATGTATATACTGTACATGTACAAATGAATAACATATTTAGTTCATGTATAAAAATACCATATGACATGAAAGTGTCCAAAGCAAAATTGAAATATCAGCAATAACATTTGTCATGTATTCTCTATTGTAAATTTATGAAAAATCAAGTTATTGATTATTTCAGCATACAATAAGAATATGGGAAATTTTCACAGCTAAAATTCAGACAAGATTGTGTACATCCTCCCCATTTCATAATTATTCCATTTATTTCCTTGTTCTTTTTCCTTCTGTATCTTTCAATTTTTTCAGTTGTCCTCCCTTTGATCTTCCATGACCATTTTGAAAATCTCTTTGAACAGTACCGTAACAAAAATGAATATCCACCACTTCTCCTCTTCCTGAACAATTTCTTTGTGGCTCAGAATGGTCTCTACAAAAATTTCAAAAGTAAAAATAAAATAATTCTTAAATTCTATGAGTTATAAAAGTTACTTAGGTATAATCAGCAAACAAATGTATGCCCAATTCACTGACACAGGTATGATACAAGATAAAACTAACGTTATATATGTTATACTAGGTGTTTTGAGGAATCCTATGATGTA
The DNA here is from genome assembly GCF_032062105.1 of Saccostrea cuccullata. Classification (NCBI taxonomy): domain Eukaryota; kingdom Metazoa; phylum Mollusca; class Bivalvia; order Ostreida; family Ostreidae; genus Saccostrea; species Saccostrea cuccullata. The sequence goes on along the minus strand of NW_026926883.1, from coordinate 27,571 downwards.
ATTTGAAAACAATTACACTATTGAAAGATATGCTTCATAATAAAATCATAAAACGCAATTTTTTGTTATTTTGACAATTAAATTTGGAATGTTCAAACAGTATATATTAATTCAGATTAAAATAATAAGAAGATTCTGATACAAATACATGTATATTATTTTTGGACAAAAAATACTACAGACAAGTAGACAGGCAGAAAAACAGACATTGTGATTCCAAGATATCCCAAACTTTTGGGAAGACTATAACAAAGTTTATTTAACAGTGTGTAGTTACCTTAACTTTAAAGCAAGCCTTGGATCTTGGGATTTGTTCTTTATCTTATGAGAGGCTGACTGTATATTGAACCTGTAAGACAAATACTCACAGTCTCACACAGTAGATATTTTCTAAGAATACATTTAATCAAAACTTAAACTATTAAAAAGAGAGAGTACAAGTTTGTAGGTTCTCTATAGTCTTAAATATATTTAACATTTAACCCGAAACTATAGGCACGCGCACCATAAATCCAATTTATCCCCGCTCTCCCCAAAAAGTTATTGTATACTATATAGTTTCATAGTCTATACAGCCAGCAAAATCTATTCATACTTTGCATTTTTTAAGTGCACTGGATTAAAATTATAATGTAGAATAAAATTTCTAGAGTATTGAGTTGAGTTGAATTTATTTTTGATGAAGCCATGCAAACAATGTAGAATTATAAAAGAACAAAAAAAAAATAATAATAAAGAAATATTTTGTCATAAAGAGACATTACAGATACTTTGATTTTTTATTGCAAGTATTTATTTTTACCTTCAATATTGTGATGATGCAATCGTCTGTCAAATCAGCTTCAGGATCAATCGCCAGTCTTATCAGCTTCGGGCTCTTTGGACTGAAAAAACAGCACTGTGACACTGAACTCAAGTTGCCGAATGCATCTATAGGCCATAAAAACAAACATTTGTCATTAAGTTGAAGAAGGAATCCGGACTTGATAACGATCTCAACATACATAACGCCAACTGACATACAAGGTTTCTACTTTCACTTTCATATCAGTACGTAACAAAACGAAAACAAATTCAAGTTTTAAAAAGTAGCAATGCCCTTAGCCTAACATGTAATGTTTACATTCATTCAGAAACAAATTTTATCCAAACTTACTAACAGATCACGAACGTTACGTTTATGAAATGCATGCAAGTATTGAAGTAATAAGAATATTTTATACAGAAAGTTCATACGCACCATAATGAACTAATATTGAAACAATATGAATCAAAAGTCTTTAAAATAATATTGTTAGGAGATCACTTGCCTTTTCCAAACACCCAACACGTCTGCTGCAGCAGTGACGTCAAAAATGACGTATATTTTCATCCGATAAAAGACAATACCGGCCTGGACAAAAAAACGGAATTATTTTAATTGTACTTAGCCAAACCCAAAAGATTTAAAATGAAAAGCAAATTAATTTATTCTTTATCTATTTCGCCTGGGAAATGCATTATAACAGAAAAAATTATGAAAGGTTTTTTTTTTAGAAGGAAGGGGGGGGGGTAGGGTAAACAGAGTAGAACTTTACATATAATTAATAACTAAAAATTCTTTTGAATTAATGTACATTTAAATTTATCTTTTGATATATATTATTGAAATTGCAATTTTACTTCAGTATAACAAGGACAGATAAGTGAACATTGTTTCATATGATTCTCATATGATCAGTTTCATATGATTCTCATATGATTATTGTCAGAATATTCATATGATTCTCATATGCAGGATCTTTCATATGAGAATCATATGTATATTACTTCATATGATTTACATATGTGTAATCATATGATTCTCATATGATTTGCCACATATGATTCTCATATGATTGTATATACATATGATTCTCATATGATCCACATATGATCCTCATATGAAAGGCAATACATATGTGAATCATATGTGGATAATTGCCTATGTAGGAATCCAAAAGAACACTGTAAAAAATGCGCTTAGAAAATAAACACTTCATTTACATGTTTTGGCCTAAACATGTACAAGATTGTGTTTAACGGCTAAACACTTAGATCTAAACGTGTGTTATACGTCATGAAATTTAATGTGTTTAGAATTTCAATGCATAAAAAAAGTGTGACAAGAGTGTGCTTAGGAAAGTGTCTATCATCTAAACACATTTTTTACAGTGAAGTTATATAAGTTTCGTTACCAAAGCCGAAGATAATACGAGAATTTAACATTGACTTTGTGCTATTGTTTTACTGTCACTTAAAGTACACATCATTTGCACATCAGTTGAGGGGTACAGCCATACTTTTTCTGGCCAGGCCATAGTAGAATTTGTTAATGATATCGATGGGGTAACCTGCATCACCTTTCAGAGTCTACAGTAGACTCTTCCAAGGATGCTTTGTCAGCGACTGTTAAAAGTTACCTGAGATTCCTACGCAAAGGAAAGCGCGAAATCTCTGTATAGAAACTGTTGCGGCTGCGGAGCTTCACTTATATCGTTCATTCGCCATAGAGAAGAATCCGATATCTAACACTTCATATCTTTGTACACGTATATACAGACGTTTTCAAGATAAGCTTCATTTTTGTTTCTAGAAATATTTTTATCTACAAAAATAATAAATATTTTGTGTTTTTAAACTGAGTAAATCGATAACCTAGCACTGTATTTAGATAACTCAAGTCCCTCTAGGGTTTGCCTAAAAATGGAAGATGTAGCTAAAATTGCTTACAGCATGCATTGGTGATTTTTGCCGAAAAGCCGTAAGTCCAATTTAAATGGGAAAAATCAAGATAAAGTAATTATTAGTTTTCCAACTTTATAATTTTGTAACCAATAAAATGATAGATAAATAAATAAATAAAAGGTTTTAGCTGAATAATGACTTTCTAATTAAAAGTACGTTTAAAGTGAATACGTTTTAGTTCATGTATGACATTTCAGAGAGAGAGAGAGAGAGGTGAGTAAGTGTGTATTGTTACTAACATCATTTGGTCTGACCTGGTCTAAACTTTATGAAGTCAATTTGATCAACAGCGCTTCTTCATGGCTATGTTAAAGGCATATTGTAAAAAAGAAGTTGATATAATGATTATAATAGACAAATAAATATCGTATTTTTGTTTTGCAGTAAACTCGACAAAACAAAAACAACGTTTTAAAGTTACAATCAATGAATCAAACCTACAAAAGAATACTCCAGAGCAGCCTTTAGACACTTCTGGTGATACTGTAGTAGAGATACTTTTATTTGAAATAATAAAAGTTGGAGTGATTTTAAATGAAATAAAATAAATATTAAATATAAATTAAATAGACTAAATAAACTGTTAAATAAGTTATAAATGATAGTTTTCCGTTAAAGTTTATTCTTTTCTTTCTTTACTAACTTGGGAATTTAGTGCTATAGTTATACACCCCTTTGGATCCACACCTGTACATACACTTATACATGACCACACACATATCTATTGGTCAGTTTTTGAAATACTTAGTTTTCATTGGTTAGTGTTTTGGTCTTTGTGGGGTAGTGAGTTTTATTCAGTTTAGACTCTAGAATTCTGATTTCTTATGAGAAGACGTAGTTTACTTTGCTGTTGAAATATTTATTTCCAAAGACCTTGAGACCTAAGACAGTTCCAGAAATGTAAGTTTTTACTTGTTTTATGCTACAATATATGTTTTCTATAATATTTATGTTAAAAATATGAAAACAAGATATTTTACTTTTAATTGTTACATTCTGAGTTATCTGTCTATTTATTCAGATATTGATAAATCTGATGAAGTTTTCCTATAAATTAAATAGTATATAAACCTGAAAATAGTTTAAAGTGAAGATTTTGGTAATAAGATAATCTAAATAATTATTTATTTTGAGAAAGGTATTTGTATAGAGCAAGTCCTTATTATTATATTTATTGTACATAGGTAACACCATAAAATAAAGAAATGTATATTTGAATTGGAGAAAGTTCAGTTCCATAAATTGGTATGTCTATCTGTATATATATATTTATGATTTGTAAAGAAATATCAAAGAAAGATAACTCTTCACAAGATTGTAAAGTATAATTGCATTATAAGAGTTAACTCCCTTATATCATGTGTAAAGTATATTTCTTGTGTATTATCATAGTAAATGATGATAATTTATTGTAAAAGGGAAGACAGATAATTTGTTATATTTTATAATCGGAATGTTTAATTGAAATACTATTTTGTACATATTTTTATGACGCAATTTGTATATTGCAGGACTTCGTTATATTATATTCCAATCATCTAAAGATATCATCAAAATAAACGTATAAATTATCAACTGTGTTTTCCATCATCATTGCCGGGAATACCCGCTACAAAATGGCGCCCAACGGAAAATCCACATAGGCCTAGACTCGAGCAACCAGACCACTGACTGGTGATTCCGGAAATATCCGATCCACCAACTTTACCAAGCGCTTTCGTGACACTGATCAGTGACTGTGAGTAATTCATTCGAATTTTCTCTATTGACATTTTCACGTGAGGACCACCTGCGCAGGCCATCAACAACGCTGGATTAAAGTAAATTTATTTGATTAACATTATATTTAGTATTTGTTTATTTATTTATTCAACAGGATACTATAGTTAGTGTAAAATTATTGACTTTTGATTGAATTTTACCTGGCCAGATAAGAGATGTAAAAATTTTGTAAACACGTGTTGTTGAAAACAGAGACAGAGATTTTTCGGTCGTCTTACATTGTTGATTATTTCCATATTAATTTATTATTGAAGTAATTTCTTAGTACAAATATTTATAAAATACTTTGACTTAGACTAAAGAAAACGGACTGACGCAGGTACAGTTGGCCAGTAAGTTTGTTGTATGGGGTAGTGTTGTAGAGGAAATTCGGTTTGGTATTGTATAGATCAGTTCAGTTGAGTCAAGGTAAGCCAGTGAATATGAGAATTTGAATTTGTCGAGGTATACAGTGAATACAGAACTACATTTGTATTTACATTGAAACCCATACAGTATAAATATAGAACAAGAATACAGAGTCTGATCAAAAGTTTGTCTGTCATGGTGTCCACTTAGTTTAGTGTTAAGCTACTAACATCTTAGCTTTTGATCTTTTCAGCTAGAAATATAAATAAGTTAAAAAAAAAAAATCGTGTAACATTTTGTGTGTTTATTGCAAAATGTAAATTGTTTAAAACAATTTAAACATGTAGATTGTTTAAAACAACATAAACAAACAAGTCTTTATTTACAGGCAATCAGCGTGTCGGTTTATTTATTTCATCTGTCAGTTAGATGCGCGTCGGTTTCTTTGTGTTTGAGTTGTCATTTATTTTTTTTTTACATGCTTGCTATACATTTGTAATTTTTGCATTGATTAGTGAAATACTTGCATGATTTGGTATTTATTAGTCATTATCATCATGGCAGAGTTCTCAGAGACAGAAAAGTCTGACTTGTTGTCTACATTTCAGGCATTAGAGATCAAACCAGAAGGTAGTACCCCTGAAGAATTTAAGAATTGGGTTTTAAAATATGCTGATTCCTTAAAGAAGGAATTACCCATGCCGTCTGATCATGCTAGTCCTGGTGACCATGCCCTTGTCCCTCCTAGTCCTAACCCATTCCTGAGTGACCATGTCCCTCCCAGTCCTAACCCATTTGCCCATGACCTTACCCCTTCCAAGCCTGGTCTATTTGCCCATGACCTTACACTGCCCACTTCCTCGACCCACATTCCTTTGAGTGGTGTCCCTAAAATATCAGGGTTTGCAGGTGACAAAAAGGGTGATATTTTATATGACCAATGGAGATACGAGGTAAAGTGTTTGCAAGCAAATGATTTTTCAGAGAACATTATTTGTTTAGCGATCAGGCGATCATTGCGTTCTCCAGCGAGTAGAGTGCTTATGCGTCTAGGACCAAATGCAACCGTGGAGGAAATTTTAAATAAACTAGACAGCATCTATGGTATTGTAGAAGAGAAAGAAACACTACTTGCCAACTTCTATAGTGCAAAGCAAGGAGAAAGTGAGGATATCTCAACATGGGGATGCAGACTAGAGGATTTACTCAGCAAAGCTGTCATGCGAGGACAAGTGAAGCAAGGAGATGAAAATGAAATGTTAAGGAACATGTTCTGGAATGGAATGAAGCCTAGTTTGAAGGACATATCAGGCCATTTACACGACAAATACCTTGATTTTGATGAACTGAGAATGGCAATGAGAGTAATCGAACAGGACAAAGAGAAAAGAGCAGAATCAGAAAAACAGTCAAAGCCTATACCATCAAAGAGAGTTACTGTAGACAGAAAGCAGGAGGATACAGATGATTTAAGAGGTGTTGTAAATAGACTGTCAACGGAATTAGAGGAGATGAGGAGAGAAAGGAGAAATGATCAGTACAGAGGAAGAGGAATGACGAGGAAATTACACTCCTAGATTTAGAGCTCCTCATAGATTCAGTATGCCATACAGATATCAGGCTCCTCAGATGCAGCAGAATACCAGATATCAGAATCCACAATCAACAGCCTTTGAGGAAGTTATATGTTGGAGATGTGGCCAACAGGGTCACCTCCAAATTGGATGTAGAGTTAACGTTGACCATTACAGAGGTCATTTAAACGGACGTCGACCGTCGGTAAGGGGACGACGATAGGTCGGAGATTACAGAGCCCCATGTACCAGCCGAAATTGATTGGCAAATCAACAGAGACAGACATTCGGATTTCACAGATGAAAGCTAAAGCCTTACTAGACACAGGCTCAACAGTATCTACGATATCAAGATCATTTTATGAGGACAACCTGCAAGAAAATCCTATCCATCCAATACAAGATTTCATCAACATCGAGTGTGCAGATGGAAATTCTCTTACTTACCTAGGGTACATTGAAGCAGAAATTCAGCCAATAGGAATTCCCAACTGTCAACCTTTACCATGCCTTTTCTTGATTGTACCAGATTCGAATTACAGCAAATCAACTCCAATATTATTAGGAACCAACATCATCAACTTATTTCTCAACAACACTCATCAGCAGTATGGAGAGAAGTTCTTGCAGGAAACACCATTACAAACACCTTGGTATTTAGCATTTAGAAGTTTACAGCTGAGAGAAAAAGCATTGATGAAACAGAATTTTAGATTAGCCATTGTAAAATCAGCCGAACAACAGACAATCACCATCCGTCCGAATAGCCAAGTAGTGATTAATGGGTATGCAGATAGGAAGATCCCATACCACTCAACTTGTGCGTTACTACAATCAACAAAATACTCCAGAATTCCAACAGATCTTGACATTGAACCATCTGTCGTTAACTTCAACTCAAAAGAAAATCAAGTCATACCAGTGAACATCAGTAACTTGACAACAAGAACAGTGACTGTTAATCCAAAGGCAATACTTTGTGAGATACACCCAGTATCCATCATAGATCAGCCTCAACATTTACATCAGGAGGAGATAACTTATTTACAGGATGTGAAAATATCTACTGACAACTTATCATCAAGTCAGATACAGGAAGTACATGAACTACTCAGAGCGTACGAGGATATATTTTCAAAAGGCGAGACTGATATTGGATTTAACAACACTGTTAAGCACAGAATCGATTTACTAGATGAACAACCTTTTAAGCAGAGAACACGGAGAATACCACCTGCTATGTTTGAAGAGATCAGAAACCATTTACAGATGCTTTTAGATTCCAACGTCATAAGAAAATCAAGTTCACCATTCTCGAGTAATGTGGTCTTAGTTAGAAAAAAGGACAACAAATTAAGGATGTGCATAGATTACAGACAACTTAACCAGAGGACTAAGAAAGATGCATATGCCTTGCCGAGGATAGAAGAAATTCTTAATGCTCTTTCAGGAAACAGTTACTTTTCAGTTTTGGATATGAAGTCCGGGTACCATCAGGTAGAGATATTAGAAGAGCATAAAGAGCGTACAGCCTTCACCGTAGGACCTCTCGGATTTTACGAATTTAACAGACTTCCATTCGGACTATCAAACAGCCCTGCCACTTACCAACGGCTAATGGAGACCTGTTTAGGAGACCTACATTTGAATATTTGTTTTATTTTCCTGGATGATTTAATCATATTCTCAAGATCATACGAAGAACACATCCACAGATTACAACTTGTTTTTGACAAACTTAGGGAATCAGGTCTCAAACTCTCACCAAAGAAGTGTAATTTATTCATGAAGAAGGTAAAGTATGTCGGCCACATTGTTTCCGAGGAAGGAATAGAGACAGACCCAGAGAAAGTACAGAAAGTCCTGGATTGGCCCATTCCACGTACACCAGAAGAAATAAGAAAGTTTATTGGTTTCATCGGGTATTACCGAAGATTTATCCCTAATTTCAGTAAAATCTCAAAGCCACTAATAGAAATGATGCCAAAAGCCAATAGTAAGAAGGACAAAAAGGGAAAACAAGCAGCAAAGGAATTTAAATGGGGAACAGAACAACAACAAGCCTTCCAACATCTTAAGCAACTCTTGACAGAACCACCGATTCTTGGATATGCAGACTACAATCTTCCATTTGAGCTTCATACAGACGCCAGCAAGCTAGGACTTGGAGCTGTACTGTACCAGGAACAACAAGGAAGAAAAAGAGTCATCAGCTACGCCAGTCGCAGTCTAAGTCCTACAGAAAAGAACTACGCAGCACACAAATTAGAATTCTTAGCTTTGAAATGGTCGATTTGCGAAAAATTTCATGACTATCTTTATGGACATAAATTCACAGTATTGACGGACAACAATCCCCTGACCTACGTACTGTCGTCAGCCAAACTTGACGCAGCAGGGCATAGGTGGCTAGCAGCTTTATCTGTTTATGATTTCAGTATTATTTACAGGCCTGGTAAACAGAACCAAGATGCAGATGCCCTGTCCAGAAGACCAACTAATGATGATTTTCAGTCCATTTCTACAGATTCCATCAAAGCCGTATGTAAAGCAGTTCATGTAGAGCCACTTGTTACTACTTTGTCTTTAGATACTTCTATTATTGATCAAAATTTTTCTCAACAGGATGTTATTGACCAGCAGATAGATTGGTACAGTGTTCAGAGAAACGACCCGACTATTAGATCCTGGATTCATCACGTAAAGCTACAAAAGAAACCTAGACTTGAGGACTTACCATTTCATCCTCATTCACAGGCATTAGTTAGGAATTTCAACAAACTTAGACTTATCAATAATATTCTTTACAGGGAAACAACTTCATTTGACAACTTGAATCAACAATTAGTAATACCTAGATCATTCAAAGACAAAGTTTTGATGGAATTACACAACAAGTTTGGCCATCCGGGCAGAGAAAGAACATCATCTCTCGTTAAAGACAGATTCTATTGGGTAGGAATGCACCAAGACATCGAAAACTGGATCAAGAACTGTAACAGATGTGTGCACAGAAAATCAACAAACCAGAAAGCACCATTAGTCAACATCATTTCTTCTTATCCATTAGAACTTGTCTGCATGGATTTCTTGACATTAGAGATGAGTAAAGGAGGATATCAGCATGTACTTGTAATAACTGACCACTTCACTCGTTTTGCGCATGCGGTACCAACACGCAACATGACTGCAAAGACAACAGCAGAAGCTTTATACAACAACTTTATTACTTATTACGGAATTCCAACACGAATACATTCAGACCAGGGAGCTAATTTCGAAAGCCAAATTATCAAAGAATTATGTCAGATTACAGGGATGAAAAAGTCAAGGACAACCCCTTACCATGCTATGGGCAATGGTCAATGTGAGAGATATAATAGAACTTTACTCAACATGCTAGGAACCCTGAAACCATCACAGAAACAGAACTGGAAGCTGTATATTAACCCATTAGTGCATGCGTACAACTGTATCAAGAATGAGTCAACCGGAGTTTCCCCATATTTCCTTATGTTTGGACGTGAACCAAAATTACCGATCGACATAGAGTTTGGCCTAAAGAAAGATGAAAAGAAATCAGTATCCAAATACATCAGCAACTTGAAAGAAAACATGAAAGCAGCTTACGAACTAGTGAACAAAATTACCAAGAAATCACAGGAAAGACAGAAAGACACTTATGATAGAAGAACAACAAATGCAGAAATACAGATAGGTGACAGAGTACTTGTAAAAATTGTAGCTTTTGATGGAAAGCACAAAATTGCTGATAAATGGGAAGAAGAGCCATACTTAGTGATTGAACATCCTAATCCAGAAATCCCAGTATATAAAGTACAGAAAGAAACGACAAAAGGAAAAACTCGGACATTACACAGAAACCTTCTACTCCCTATTGGACATCTAGATTCTTATAAAACCAGTGTAGATGAATCATCACCATCAACATCCAGACCTACTCCAAAACCCAGGACAAGGCAGACACTGAAGAAACAAGGACAGGTTCAAGAGAAAACACCAGAGATTAGAGAATCAGAGAATGACAGAGATATTAGTTCAGATGAAGAGTCAGATACAGAATTTATTCCGGTACCGGTACCAAGGATCCCTGAGGTTAACATCCCAGTAGATGTTAGTAAGCACCCAGGTGAGCAGAAAGTACAGAGATCAGAAGAGCAGAGAGTACAGAGCCCTAGAGAGCAGAGAGTACAGAGCCCTAAAGAGCAAATTGTACATAGCCCTAGGGAGCAGCCTGTACAAAGACCCATACAACAGATGGATCATATAGAAGAGAGTCAGGAAAGAGAAGAAGAAATACAGCATCATGATGCAGAGGGGGAAGAAACAGATCAACATCCAGTAGAGACAGAGACGGAGCAACAGCAGCAACATGCTGAAGCCAGAAGTTCCAGATCTGAGGATAAAGAAGAAGAACCTGTACCAGTTCCACTAAGAAGAAGCAATAGGGAGAGAAGAAAACCAGATTGGTTAAACCCCCAGGAATTTGTTTTAGTTCAGCAACAGCAGCAACAAGAATGGATGAAGAAGTGTGACTATCTACATCGTTTGAAATCTTCAACGGAAATGAAATCATATGAAAAGGAAATAGTTCAAACCATGTTAGATATTTTAAAGAGAAATTAATCTGTTTTTAATTGTACATATTTGTTTTTATTTCAGATCGTCCAGTTAACTTGAAGAATTGCAGGAACAGAGCAGAGTATAGATGGTAAGTCCATTAGAGAAATGACGGGGACGTCATTTTCTAATGGGGGGGGAGTTTGTAGTAGAGATACTTTTATTTGAAATAATAAAAGTTGGAGTGATTTTAAATGAAATAAAATAAATATTAAATATAAATTAAATAGACTAAATAAACTGTTAAATAAGTTATAAATGATAGTTTTCCGTTAAAGTTTATTCTTTTCTTTCTTTACTAACTTGGGAATTTAGTGCTATAGTTATACACCCCTTTGGATCCACACCTGTACATACACTTATACATGACCACACACATATCTATTGGTCAGTTTTTGAAATACTTAGTTTTCATTGGTTAGTGTTTTGGTCTTTGTGGGGTAGTGAGTTTTATTCAGTTTAGACTCTAGAATTCTGATTTCTTATGAGAAGACGTAGTTTACTTTGCTGTTGAAATATTTATTTCCAAAGACCTTGAGACCTAAGACAGTTCCAGAAATGTAAGTTTTTACTTGTTTTATGCTACAATATATGTTTTCTATAATATTTATGTTAAAAATATGAAAACAAGATATTTTACTTTTAATTGTTACATTCTGAGTTATCTGTCTATTTATTCAGATATTGATAAATCTGATGAAGTTTTCCTATAAATTAAATAGTATATAAACCTGAAAATAGTTTAAAGTGAAGATTTTGGTAATAAGATAATCTAAATAATTATTTATTTTGAGAAAGGTATTTGTATAGAGCAAGTCCTTATTATTATATTTATTGTACATAGGTAACACCATAAAATAAAGAAATGTATATTTGAATTGGAGAAAGTTCAGTTCCATAAATTGGTATGTCTATCTGTATATATATATTTATGATTTGTAAAGAAATATCAAAGAAAGATAACTCTTCACAAGATTGTAAAGTATAATTGCATTATAAGAGTTAACTCCCTTATATCATGTGTAAAGTATATTTCTTGTGTATTATCATAGTAAATGATGATAATTTATTGTAAAAGGGAAGACAGATAATTTGTTATATTTTATAATCGGAATGTTTAATTGAAATACTATTTTGTACATATTTTTATGACGCAATTTGTATATTGCAGGACTTCGTTATATTATATTCCAATCATCTAAAGATATCATCAAAATAAACGTATAAATTATCAACTGTGTTTTCCATCATCATTGCCGGGAATACCCGCTACAATACTAAAAAGATGAATATTGAAGAAACAAGGGATCAGAAAGATACATCGAGTAAATCAAAAACTCATAAATCGGGAAGTGATGAAGAATTGTTTCCTAAGAGCTTGGATACAGGATCTGACTCACCTAAAGGAAATGAAGCGGTGGGATTTATAGATAACGAAGAAATACATGAAGACAAACAAAATATTCCAAAGAATTCAGAAATGTCAGGAATATTTCGAGTGTCCAAAGATGTATCGGATGATCCAGAGAAAAAAATCACCATGGTGGACTTTGCTGGACAGTATTCATATTACGCTTCACATCAGATTTTTTTGAGTCCTCGGGTTTTCTTCATTCTGGTGCTGAATATGGAGAAGAAGTTCGATGATAAGGTTGGCGAAGAAGTGTGTTGTCAGGAAGGCTCCGTTTACGGGGGATGGACACACAGAGGTTTACTTCTTTTACATGACATTGTGCATTAGTTTATTAGTACAGAAAAATCAGAATTAATAACAGAATCTTCATTTCAAAGGCCATCTACCAATCTTATATACTCATTAAAATCAAATTATGAAAGCAAAAATAACCATGAATGTTGATATTTTTCTCAGATTATCTAACATTCTGGGCAAAGTTCATTCATCAATACAGCAGTAATTAGGTCCCAGTTCTACTCGTAGTCACACATGAATAGTCCATGTAATAATTTTTTATGATTTATAATTATTTTATTCAGATTATCTTACATTCTGGGCCAATTCCATTCATCAATACAGCAGTGAGGAAGCTCCTGTTATACTGGTTGCTACTCATGCTGAAAACAAAACAGAACAGGTATCTAAGATCTTAATTGCAATACTTAATAAATTCTTTTGAATCTCACTATTAATTAGCTAAATGTGTTGCCCGAGCTATAGTTACTTGTAGCTAATAGATATTTTGATTATGGAATAGAGAGGTAATGCATCAGGAACAGCGAAAAGTCGCGATAGATAAAAATAATGTGCAATGGATATTTATGTAGTCCATTTTGATTTGTTCTTCATATTGTGTACTTAGATGCAGCATGCTACACAAGGTTCTACATTTTGGGGTAGAGAATTCCTCAAGGGAATGAAAATGTCAAATTTCGACGCAAGAACTCTCTTGAAATGTAAAAATTTATCATAGCTAGATTTTGAACACAATATAGGAGAAAACTGTAAGACAACTTGGACAAAAACTTATGTTCCAAGATATCAAAGTGACACCGGAAAGCGATTAGACCAACGGGTTGCTTGTAATCTATTTATATCTCGCCTGAAATTTATGTCACAATTCTGTCTTAACGTAGAACCTACTTCGCATAACATCATCACTAGTGAATGTATTAGCCTATGCTCAATCCATTATGACGTCATAATTAATTCAATGTCACTTTTTCCCGTACTTTACATCTTCAATAGAATTGGTAGAAAATACTTCATTTTGAAATTCACAGAATTCAATTTTAAAATCATGCCAAAATAATCTTAATTCAATTTATATATTTTTGGGGCTTAATGACAATATATTTCTGTAATAAGAGAAACCTATAGGCACTTTTTATTTACTAGATCTTGACCTTAGTTAAGTTGACAAATCCAAGACAGTAGACTATCTTGTTCAATGAAATTACAATGTATACAAATCACTGTAATAATGTGAATAGTATATACCACTATGTAGGAATGCAAAAATCCTAGGAAATCTTCAGTTGCCAACTAAATAGTGTAATATCTTGTTGAAATGTGTCTAAGTCAAATATGTACGTGTTGTAGATCTTGTAATCGTGTGTACATTTTGTGATATCTATAATGAAATGATGTGCATTCCTTTTCATAATTATTTGTTACTTATTCATATTCTTGGTGTTTGATTACAATTTTTCTATTAAATATGATCTTTTAAAATTAAAAGTACAATTTTTGATAAACATGTTTAATCTAAAAGAAACCCCAAACAGTCCTAATAATTAAATCCCGTTTTAGTGCAAAAAGGTCAAGAATATTAGCATCGGTAAATAGCCCATCTCTCATTAGTTAGAGGGGTAAGGTATATATTTTATTGACTTTTTGTAATCGTTTGGGTATGTTCTTCATCATATTAAAGATTGAAAACATTGTGACAAAGACTTTTGAAAAATATTTACAAATGTAGGGTGGAGAATTGACTAAAAAAAATAGAGTCCATTTGCCTATTTTTTTTTTTTAAATGTGGAGTTAACTTTTATGTCAATTGAATAAAAAAGAAATTAATCTTGAGAAATATTGCTTAATATTGTTCAGTTTATAGAGTCTATAAACAACGATGTTTGAGAAGGTATTTTTGTGATTTTTTCATATTCTCTTCTTGACAAATACCCCTAAAATTAACTGAAAATGTGTAGTCGCAGTATGTAATTATCATACCAAGATTCGCAGGCTCTACTAGATTTAAAAACAAGGAAACATACCATGAGCTTTTAACTAATTGATAAGCAAGTACTAATTTATCATTTTGAAAAGTTTGAAAATTTTGTGACAAAGACTTTTCCGACATAGGTTCTACATTAAGCCTTAATGATCATTGATATTTAGATAAATGAGATAACTCCGATAGAATAAATGTTAATCCTTCTTAGATTAAACAAGTTGGGATATTTTTGAGTCCAGTATAAATTTTTGGATAAATTATCATAAGCATTGATTCCATTTTGGTACATTTTTGGAAAAATATAAATATAAAAGCAACATTTTTATGATTAAATACAGGTTTTATTAAATTTATATTTTTAACTCAATCTTATGTGTTTGCCAGGAGGTAGAGGAGTTTTTCTTTGATATATGGAAAACTTTGGAAACAGAGGACAAGTCCCTGCAAGGTCACCTTGACAAAAGAAGGAAATTTGCCGTAGGTTTCCATGACAGTCAAAGCATTGAAAAAATCAAAGAGTCAATTGTTAAAGTTGTTCAAAATCTTGGCCACTGGGGTGAAAAGCTTCCATACTCTTGGGCTATGTTTGAAAAATTCTTCCAGGAAAAGAAAAAGCTGAAAATTATTTGTAAAGAAAAGCTTATGGCTTTTAACCAAGCACTGCCACAGAACATAAAATTGGAGAGAGTCGAAGATATTAACACCATGCTGCAGTTTTTTCATGACATTAGAGAGATTCTACATTTTAACCAGAAACTCCTGGGTGGAATAATTATCATTGATGTTCAGTGGTTTGCAGATGCATTCAAAAACGTAATAACTGATAAAAAACACGCAGAGGAAGATTTATATCAGCATGCATCAGAGTGGTGTAAATTCAGTGAAAATGGAGAATTGGGTGACACTTTGCTGTCTGCAATATGGGAAATGAACAACAATGGATACATGGAACACAAAGAAAAAATCATGCTCTACATGGAGAAACTACTAAGTAGGACTTCTGGCTAAGATGGAAGATAAGAAATGGTATGTCCCCTGTATGAACAAGAAACCATTTCCTGCGGAATGTTTCTCATCATACACTGCCTCATCCATCCTCTGCTACATGTTTGATGTTCTTCCTGCTGGAATTTTTCAGCGTCTTGTTGCAAGTTGCATGCAGTTTCCATGGCGTATTGTAAAAGAAAGTAAAAACGGAAAAAAACAACCATGCGTTTACCAAACAGCGGCCGTGTTTCTGTTTGAGAAACACTGCGTTCTGCTTGGAATGACCCAATCAGAAATTCAGTTGCAGGTGTACGTAATTGAGGGAGAAGTTGATATACCCACATGTTTGAGGATAAGGGAGAAAATTGAAGATGAATTGCACACTTTGTCCAGGACATTTCAAAGAAATCTTAAATTCCATATTGGCTTCAAATGCAGACCATTCGGCTTTTGTGACAGTGAAAAAAGTCATGTGATCAAGGAATCCGAGCTAACAGAGCTGCCTTTTTTGTGCCCTTCCTGTCCTGTAGAGAAAAAGCACAATGTTGACCCGACAGAAATCCTCAAATACTGGAAACAGGTACTCTGGTATATTATCTTTAGATGCTGAAATAAAACAGATATGTTCTGCAAGATACAATAAAATAATAGTACTGTAAAATGTTTTTTAAATAAGCCAAATATAATTCTTAAAAAGTTAAAATAAAAAAGAATAGACCTGCGAGAGAAAATCAAAACAATATTTTTTTGAAATAATGTGAAAGAAAATTATTTTTGAACTCATTAGAAATACATTGATTTTCTTCTATTTCATATTTTGAATTTCTGTCATTTTTAAAGCTATCAGTACTTAATATATAGGTATTCGAAAGTACAAAAGCGCTTTGAAATTTACAAAATTTATGAGTAGATATATTTACCAATGATTTTGCTTCAAATTTCTAAAATATAGATTAACAAAATATACAAAAAATCTAAAATAATTATCACAAGTATTTTAAAGTAAATTTAAAAAAAACAATTTAAAACGATCTAGTCTTTTTATGTTTAAAAATAAACTATCCAGGCCGATAGGAGAAAAATGCATTTCATATCATATGGTTTTCTTTGTTGAAACACTTTGTGCATTTTGTCATATGAATTTTTCCCTGAATTTTCTTATTTTCTTCTAAAATAAAAAAAATGTTGCAGATGAAGGCAATCGCTGCTAAGACTCCAGTGGCCTCTGGACAAGACCTGAGGGACCGATCTCGATTTGCAAAACTTGGAATGGCAACAAACGATGTGTTAAATCAGGCATACAGGGATATACTGGAGATGGAGGTGCAACCTTCCGACATTGAGAGGAAAGTTAAAGCATCACCTGTTTATAAAAGATTGCGCCCAGAACAAGAGCATCTCTTGCAGGATGCTAAACATTTGGGATACAAAAATTTTGATATCTCATTAACATACACATTAATCAGAAACATTTGTAAAACGATCCCGAAACCAACAAAAGGAAAATGGGGAGACGAACCCGCAGCAGGAGAAGTGACCGTGGGTGATGATATAGAGAGAATTAGGTCAATCCGGAACAGTTTGACTGCACATGTGTGTTCTGCTTCCACACCTCAGATAGAATTCAATAACAACTGGTCAATGATGTCAGATATCTGCAAAAGATTAGAAATCTTCACTGGAAAGAAGTACTTCGATGATCTTAATAATATTCAAAAACTAACCTTAAAGAAAGAAGATGAGAACACTATTATAGAAAAGGTCAAAATGGAAAGCCAGCATGAAATGGTGAAAGCAATTATGACAGATGTGCAAGAAATTAAAGCAGCAGTATTGGGGGCTGAAAGCAAGCATGCTTCGAATGTTTAAATGAAAGTGTGAATTTATTCATTAACAATGAGTTTGAAAGCATATCATTTTTGAAACTCTCTTTACTCAAGGATTGTGTTTTTGTATCCCAACTAAACAAATTGTTCAATTGAGTTATTTTGAATATCTTTTGGGAAAATATTCAACAGTCATCTATCTTTTCTTTTGGTGGGACTGATTAATATTCCATATGAATAGATAATTAAGTGATGTTTATATGTCTAAAAAGGGGAAAGTGAATGATATTGAGCGTAAATATGAAGTCTTGCGAAGGGAGACTTTGACTATCGACTGAAAGGATGCAATGAACAATTATCTCCTGTAAATAGTTTTTATCATACACTGCGTTTTGTATCCTCTGCTACGAATTTGATGTTCTTAATATGATCCCTGTTAACATTTTTATTCCCGTGTAACGAGATACATGAAATATCATTCAAAGAGTGTTAACTTCAAAAGGTATGGAAAAACGGTATTTACAAGAAAGCATCTTTAATTTGTCTCTATTGGGAAAGAATATGTCCTTAAAGAATTCGCGAACAACTGTTTACAGACGTTCAATATAATTGAGAAAATAAAAGGCTAACGTTTGATGAACTAGTACAAATTAAAATAATTGTACTTTCTATCAAGTACCTTCTTAAGGAACCTGAATTTCAAAAGCAGCAATATGTGGCTTTTATGACATTGAACAGTGTCACCTGTCGTTAATACTATTATCATCATAAAATATGTTACTGACTTCTGAATACAGGTAAGAGATTGATATGTTTGTGTCAAAACATAATAAACTTATGTACGCTATGGTCAATTAAGTTAACTTATACTGAAAGAGGTTTATTATCCCCTTTCTTATTTCATTAAAATAGTTATAAATTAATCACAATAAAAATTTTACATAAAGGAGCAATCAATCAATCAACTGAATAATAGAATTATGCAGGAAATTAAACAATATTTAATACTACATACAGTGAAATTTTCGCCCCTTTTACCTATGTCGGAAGTGGACTATCTTAAACAAAAATCTTTCTGGGCGAATTCAAAAGGGGCAAAGTTGTATCAAATGAGAAAGGGCCAAAATAACACGGAGCGAAAATATCCCAGTATACAGTACATCGTTTTACCTATTTTTTTTTTACAACTAACTGAACTTATATGCAGCATACACTTAGAGTTCACATTGTAAATGTAATGTAACCATTTCCCCGCAAGCACCTTAAAGTCCGGTAAAAGTTTCTCTAAAGTTCAGAGTAAATATTATTATGATGTAAAATTTAAAGACGTACAACACACTGGGGGAGATAACTCTTGCGATTTCAATTGAACGTTTGACGTGACGTCAAATTTAACATCAAAAATAAAGCGTCAAAATGACGAGTAAAACGATCCCGATGTCTATCAATCATAAAAGAAACAAGTAGAGGTTTTTTAAAAAGCTTACTGTCTTAAACAACCTTAAACAGTAAACTGATCTACATATCAGGACTTATCACTTTTTTTTAATTTCTTGATTTTGTATTTCTAACTTAGCTTTTTACTGGCTTTGCCCTACCGCGGTTGTCGTTCGGTCATCTCCGTAAACTTTGACTGGCCGAGAGCTTTCGGTTAACCTCTGCCCATTCCGTTACCTTCTACAAACAAGAAAGGGAAAAAGAATAATAAAAAATTATAAACCCTGCAAGCAATAAAAATCATATTTTACTTACAATGAAATGAGAAATCTTTTTGATTTATGCTATTAAAAAATAGCATGTTTTTTAGAATTCATTGCTGCTGATTTTGTTCTTCGTTTTGCCATTTTTTTATGATTGAAAATCTTGCAGAATTGTTAAGTCGTACGAAAATTAGATCATCAGAAAGTTATCTCCCTTGCGTTGAACAGCATTTCAACCAATGAAATACCTAAAATGTTCTCATCATGCAATTTCTACCAATCACAAAAGAGAGGAAGTGCATAGTCCGAAGACTGTAAAAAAGACTTCAACTATATAATACTGTCTTCCAAGGAAGACTGTAAAAAGGAATATGGGGCTTTGTCATGTTGGCTGTGATTATGAGTACCTTACACAATCCACAAGTATTTATTTCTAATTAACCCGATAAAACTCCGTAAAAAGCAAGACATAAAATACCATCCCTTAATGTTTATTTCATTTCATATACAATTAATTGTATTCTTGATCAAAGCGCAGCATTTTTTTTAATCTGAAAATTTTATTTTGCATTGCCGAAATTCTCATTATGTACAATTGGCTATAATGATTAATGGTCTTTATTATAATTTGCGATATATTTTTTTCCTTCTGTTTAATTCAATAAAACAACAATAAACAAACAAAAAACATTTTAAAATGTAAAATCAATGTTGCTCTCAGACCCTTACTGATCAAAGAGGAACAACTCTGAAAATGTAGGATATGTTTATTTTCCTCCCTTTATTCACGGTTTTCCGCATACACAGCATCAGATACATTTACAGCAGGACCTGATAAATCCGAGAATTGAATACAAATAGACCTCATACACACAATGTAAGTATAGTAATGTAAGTATAGAATTGAAGAGAATTGTTTACTAGTACTGAAATTATCTGAATTTATGAATATCCTATTGCAGCATTGCATATCGTTTGACTTTCTGACACTGTCAACAATGTCGGTTCGCATTTCCTCGAATAAAAAAAACGTAGCTATAAGATTTTTAAAAATATCAATGTGCGATTTGATATAAATTAAAATAGATGAAGAGTTTAATATTTGATATTTTGAAGTTAATGAGGACGAATACGGAATTTTCCCTTTAACATTACTAGAAGCAACGACATTGAAAGAATGCGTACAATATCGTGCGGGGTGTACATGTATGCAAATGTCAATGTATCCCCACGGCCACATACTGTCTCGTTTGAAATAATGACCTGAAAGAAACTATAATTATTCCATTTATATCACAGGAAAGTTTAACATACACTTTTTTTTGATAAATAAAATTAAAGAAATAAAATTAAAAATCAACATATTCAACATAACGTATCCAGGTTTCATGTTATATGGATATGCATAACGCATACATGTATGGGCTAAACACACTAAAATCCTTCTGTAAGTTTTTCCTGATACATATAAAACCAGGAATCAATATTTATATATATATATATATTTTGCATTCATGAATTTAAAAAACTAATGCATACCTCCGGATTCAAATGACGAAACACTAGTATATTTGCACTGTAAACGACGTTTCGTCAAACGCTAATGGTCTTCGACGCAAACAAGAAAGGGGTGGGGGTGGTAGGGGTATTCAAAAATTGCCTAAAAATTTACATATATATACGCTTTACATATGAGAACTTTTAAATATGTAAGTTAATATATTTTTGAAGCAAAAGCAATATTCCAATTTGATTTTTTTAAAATGTGTATTTGTAGATTCATAGCAAAGTGATCGACCCCCGTCTGAAAGACGCGCGGGAACGTGATTTATTGAGAAAGGGGGACGGGGTAATTTTCCGCTATTTAATCAAAACTGGTCGTACAAAAATTATACAAAAAATTATGAAGATTATTTTTACTACCAGCTACCTAAAGAAAGTTTTTTACCCAAATTAAACGACAGGTTTTTTCACAAAAAAGTTTGAATTTGAAAAATACACAATTTTCAAGGCTTAAATAATTCATAGTTTTTCAATTTAAGGTCTTTAAAAATTGTTTTGATGATATGTATATCAAAAAGATGACTATGTTTTTGTGTTAAATGGTTAAAGGAATAAGTCAATGAAATTTGACATTTATATCTAACCTGGCTTTTTTGAAAATCAAGGTTTAAGTAGTTCATTGATTAAAAATTTTCTCTCCTTGTAAACAACTAAAGGGGGGGGGGGGGTGGTAACTTTTGGAAATCCCTGTCCAAAAACCACTCGAACGATTTTGTCCAAAATGTGCATACATGCAGTAGATATAGTCATGTACTAAATATACAAAAATAACGAAAATTAAACGACAGGAATTTTTGGGGGTAGGTGTGTTGTACATCCTTAATAAGGAATATACATAATAATGCTTGGATCGTACACTAGTATTGTACATTTAAAAACCATGAACATAAATACAGCTCCGATTTTGTACTACATACAGTGTATGTGACACGAATGCAGCTCGACGCCATTTCGTCTTCCTTTGGTACATGAAAACATGAGATTAAATTATTCATTTAAAATAAAATTCATAATTTTGATTTTGTAACGTAAATGAATAATTTTACTAAAATGTAAATTTCTAGACCCACATTTATATAATTCAAATGAAAATCATTCAATTTTTTCCCATATCTAATCTCTATATTATGCGTGCTATTCCGAGTCCAATATCTTGTAGTATAAAAACGATTATTATATATACATAAACCAAAGTTATAAATTGTCATCAAAATTTATTTAAAATTTTTTTATCAGAAACAACCGATTTTGTCTATAATATTATTTACACGGTGCAGCTTGGAGGAGAATTTTCTGGACACTCGGTGCGACACGGAGGGAAATTTACTGGATACGGTGCGACACGGAGGACATTGGCTGAAATTTTTCTAGACACGGTGCGGCACGGTGTGCCTACCTGTATATTTCAAATCCACACACACCGTGCTACACCGTGTACACGGTGTAATGCTACGTTTACACTATGTTCCCGGCAGCCACGGCAGCCCCGTTTGCCCGAAACGTAGTGCGCCGTGAGATTTTGGTTATTTTCCCCTCTTTATCCAAGTCTTGACAAGTTCTTTTGCGGTCTTCTACGGTCTTCTACGGAATCCGTGATGGGCCGTAGGAAGAAGTTGCCGTGGAGTGCCGGAGGCTCCACGGCGCACTACGGTTCTGCCACGTTTGCCAGCACGTTCCCCCCAGGCCTCTTACGTTCTGATAGGTCCCCTCTCGTTTCTCGCGTTCTTATGAAGTTCGCAGCTAGGATAAGGCTGCCCGTAAAATATCAAACTGTTCAAACTGTATAGTTACTTGTCTGAACTACCTAGATATGACGTCATAATAGAATATGACGTTAAGTCACTGCATACTTGAGCTGACATGACGGGGAAAGTGTCATAATTATTACACGGCATGTAGATTTATTATGGGGATTTGTGTTTAATTCAAGAGTAGGGTTTGTTTTTTAAGCTTGTGTGTGTAGTTATAATGTTTAACATTTGATATTTAAATATCTCTATTCCTTTTGCTTGTTTGATATGCATATATTCAAGCAATAGCAAAAAATTGTGTTTGAAACGCTCTCCTAACACTTCCGTAGACAGAGTTAGAATTTATGAATCGTGTTTATATTGGACTAGCACAAGTGAAAGACAAGGATAAATTAAAGATATTCTGCGTGAATCTGAAAGAGAAGAATGTCATCTAACTGAATTTTGCTGGGGGATTGTATGTAGTTTAACTGTTTTTGTATAAATCGCGATAAAGAGTGGAAAATACCCCTTCTTACGTTGGTAATTTTAATTTATCGTAAAATATTTTCTTAAGAAGAAAAAATTAAACCTGCCCCCAGCACTTTTTAGGTACCATGGATCACGGTGAATAGATCTATGTAACAAACTTTGCACAAAAATTGTGTTATGCACTTGTGCCGATGCGATTTTTGTGCAACATTTAAGAATATCAAAAATGTCCGTCACGTGATCAACACAGTCATCTGACATCACAGAAATGCTTTATTATAATACCTGATTAAACTGTTATCTCAAGTTGACTACAATTTCCAACAAGGATAACATATTGAAATTAAAATATAGCTCAAAATAAACTGTATATTTTTTTAGACATTTTAAGCCTTCGGACAGCCTTATCATAACTGCGTTCTTATACGTTTCTCACGGTCTGTCAAGTCTTTCTACGTATGAAACCTAGACGCCAGGAAACTATGGATCACGTTTGTACCAGAGAAGGTCTCCTAACCAGAAACAATCATTGTATCATGACCCTTCGAAGATAAAACATCATGAATTCCTAAGACGAAGATTTTATTTTCGCGTGTTTGCTGGGTGCATACCTAAAATCACTTCGTCAAAATGAAGAGAACCAGCAGCAGTTACAGAGAGGAAAGGCAGGAGTGCAGCAACTAGGAATGAGACGAATAAGACGGATGAGAAGGCGGAGATCCATATGGATCCATAATGAAACTTCTCTGCAGTGCCCGGCTTTTATATGCTTCCTCTCAGACCGCGTGCGCCGTGTCAGACTGTAGTAGAATGCAACGCACCGGGACCATCAAGCGTAACATGCCGGGACGAACCGCGATTGAACGCGAGGAAACGTCTACCATACACCCTAGTTTGCCGTGAGGACCGTGATGAAACGTGGCAGAACGTGATAAAACGGACAACAACCGTGAACTAGCCGTGACAGAACGCGGACTAAACTCAGCAAAACGTCTCAAAACGTGAATGGACCGTGAGATGAATGGAAATATACATTCTCCCGTCCCACTGCGGACTGCCTCCAAGTTCTGTTAGGGTCTATTACGTGCTGTCGCGTTTTGTTGCGTTCATTCTGTTTTACTACGACCTACTAAGTTTCACATCTGCAACGTGGCCGCCGTGGCAAATTTTTTGGCAGTTTAAAAATCTGGCACGGCATCCACGGCAATCGCGATGAGTTACGTTTGCCCATCCCGTTGCCCCAAGTTTTCTCACGCCCGTCCCGTTTTTTCCACGGTGGCCTGAAACGTGATTGCCGTGGCTGCCGGGAACATAGTGTAAACGTAGCATAACACAGAGCGTTTCACACGGTGTTTTTTCCACCGAGCGATGCGGAAAACTCGTGGCCTGTACTGTATTAGTATTTCTCCATACCCAAATTAAAATAATTGCATTTTCCCCACTGGGTGCGTTATTCATTTTCTCTCAAATTTGTCTTCAATGTTATTTTCTTCTTAAAACATCTTTTTATCTTAGATACTGAAAGTACTAGTTTCATACCTTCATCTGAGATAAGGACGAGATTTATGAGGAAAACGATTAATCTAACAAGATTTCGCATGACATTCAAGTTATCAGCTCACCTGGGCCGAAGGTTCAAGTGAGCTTTTCTAATCAAAATTTGTCCGTCGTCGTTGTTGTTGTAAAATTTTTACATTTTCATCTTCTACTCAAGAACCACTGAGCCAATTTTACCACAAAGCATTCTTGGGTAAAGGGAATTCAAGTTTGTTCATATGAAGGGCCAAGCCACATTCCAAAGGGAGATAAGTGTGAATTAATGAAAAAATACTGGCATTTAAAAAAAAAATTCTCAAAAACCACTGGGCCAGGAAAGATGAAACTCGTGTTGAAACATTCTCAGGTAGTGTAAATTGATGTTTGTTCAAATCATTACCTCCGGGAGTAGGGTAGGGCCACAATGGACGATCAAATTTTTACATTCAGTGAACTTTTAAATACTGAACTGATTTGCGCTTCTTCTTAGCTGATGTGCTCAGGTGGCCCCTGGGCCTCTTGTTTTCAAATTACCGTAGATCACAAAATTTTGCCAAACCTTATTTTCGCGAGTTAGTCGTTTCATTTAACTATTAATTAGCACGACAAAATTTTTTTCACGAACTATGGTTATCGTTCTATAGATAAATTTTCGCGATCACGCTGTCTCGCTTAGTTACGCTAAAATAAAGTTCTCGTGAATAAAAAGTGATTTACGATATAACAAACCATACCGCTTTGACTCTGTAAGATCACGAAATCCTCTTAAATGCATTCGCTTCTCACATACCTCAATCACGAAGCATTAATATTATAATTATAATTTTAAAAGTGAGCGAGGTTACATACATCGAATTCGGTTTTGAATCCCACCGAAGGACTTGTAGACCGGTCCTTCG
The DNA here is from genome assembly GCF_032062105.1 of Saccostrea cuccullata. Classification (NCBI taxonomy): domain Eukaryota; kingdom Metazoa; phylum Mollusca; class Bivalvia; order Ostreida; family Ostreidae; genus Saccostrea; species Saccostrea cuccullata. The sequence continues at coordinate 2,035 of NW_026926883.1, read as the reverse complement.
AATGAGACTATATAAACTAAGGTTCCGGATCGCAGTAAGGTGCTGGCTCGAAAAAGATCCCTCTCTGTTCAATATATATAGTATAGTTAAAAAAATATTGAAGCTCTCCACCGGCAAGTGGTGGCATTTCCATATGAGTTAAAAATTCTCGAGAGGGACGCTAAACAATATACAGTCAATCAATCATACATCGAATTAATTTGATAATCAACTCCCATCAGTACTTTCACTACTTTGATTTCTATATCATATTATGTACAGCCGTACCAGACAACTGAAGAATATTTGAGATGGGAACTGACAAAAGTTGTGTACATTTTAAAAAGAGTGCTTCGTCCAAGAGCGATACATAGAACATGCTATTAATCTTTGGAAATCGTAATGTTCAATTCTGAAAACATAAGAATATAAAAACGTCATACATAAAATAGTCAAACAATCCTTTTTTTAGAATTGTTAGATACGCTTTAACTGGTATTGTAAAGGATTTGGTATCCTTATTGAGATTTGCAGATATCTTGAAAGTTTCTTCCATAATAAAATCTTTTTGAAAGATATATTAGAAACTACGATGCGGCAAAGCAAACGTTTCTTTGATATAGGAAATTCTATATCTTAATATAAAATGTAAATTGTAAGGTTTTTTTCCAAGATTCAGGCCCCAGGATCATGAAACATCTTAAGATTAATTCAAAATCTTCATGCTGTATATAAATTTTGTAGAAGACAAACAGATCATAATTGAAATGCAATTAATTTTGATTTTTAAAAATGTTGTAATTTGCACATTTTCAAATCAATTCAACAATCAATAAACCATTTTCAGGTGATTGAAAATTTGACCTGGGGCCTGGTCTTCATGAATTATTTGGAAATTTTAGTATGTGAGCGTACATTACCCCCCCCCCCCCCCAATAATCATTTTTTTATTGCAGGGATTTTACTGATTGATTAACTATTAACTAAGTTATATTTACACCACTGAATATTTTTCCTTTATATCTAATGGAGACCATTGCCATTAACTGGGGCATAAACAACACTAAGAATGTCAAGCACATAGATTTCTTGAACAATGATTGTTCTATCAGTTAAGCATGCAATGACATAATCATCAATAATAAAATATCTAACATATCTAATTTTAATTTGAATAGGTTTTTTTCCAAACAAATGTAAATACGTGTATCAACAATAAAATGTCTTTCTTTGGTTGTTATTAAGGGAATTGACGTCGCAGCTATTGCTGAAAAAAAAAACTGCGACATTAATTCTCGTAACAAGCATTCTGAGAGTATTGCATAAGCAATACATGTCCCCTACCGGGTTCCCCTTTTCTCTTTCGTGTGTCATTTTATTAGAGCCTGTGTATGAAAAAAATTGTTACTTAAATATGGACATTTCAGTTATTACCTGAATATGAATGAAATATATTGGATCTGCCTTACAAAGAAAGACTCGTGACGTCTTTGAATGCCATTTGACACACACACACATACACAAATGCTTTGATCAGAAAAGCTTATTTTACATGGTTGAACAAAAATTTTATACCAGTAAAAATTAAACTTGATCTATACTTGTCACTATAAATTCAAATCATGATACATTAATCCAGTAGCACTCGGACGACTCGTACCTCGCACAAAATGAATTAAATGGAGCGTAGCGGAGTCAGCCGAGGATTGCCGATTGATCAGAAGGGCATCACGACATTAATTTAGTGCATCACGATCCCTATTGTGAACCCAATTATTTAAAAAAAAAAATACCGCAATTCCTTCGGAAATCAATGAAGTAGAACGAAATGCAAACTTGATCTATAATTAATCAATTTATAAAATCTATCCAGCAAGTTTCAATTCATGACAATCTCGTTTAGAACATAAATTGAGTGCATAAATGTATTGCATCACGAACCCTATATTTACCCAAATTATGGAATAAAATTATAAAGATAAAAATACCGTAATTCTTTCAAAATTCAATTAAGCAGAACGAAATACAAACTTGATCTATAACTAATTAAGGTAAA